>NW_014555363.1:429072-472737 GCF_001313825.1 Dinoponera quadriceps
GGGGGGGGGGGGGGGGGGAATACGGAGCACGAGAACGGAGTAGTGAGCTCGTAACTCGTAAGATTCCACTTTGTAAACACGAAACCGATACTTGAAACGGATCTTACAGATGATGAAGTCACCTGATTCTTGCAGCGAAACGAAGCGCGCTTCCAATTCGGAAGCGGCGAGCGTACGTCAGCCCGGCGTCTGGCGACGAAACGCTTCTCATTCACGTTACACGACAGCCAGCCAGCTAGCCAGTCCGCCAGCCAGCCTCGGTAGGCCCCGCACGTAATGACAGGAAGGTAATTCGAATGCCCGAGGCATTCGACTCGGCGAAATGAGTGTGCGTGACCTGCCAATTGTCGGCCGCGAACGGCTCCCGCTTCTCGACGTATACGAAGCGAAGATTCTCATTAATCCGTAAATACGCGCGCGCGGTGTTATTGAGTTTCGTCTCAGCGTAATCACGTATCTTCCACTTCAGTAATAAGATACTGACAGTAACGAGAAGAAATGGGGAGTCTGCGAGATGTGTGCCCTAATTAATGCGAAGATCATTAGAGAGAGAGAGAGAGAGCGAGCTTTGAGGCTTTCGGCAAATTTTCTCGACGTTTTAAGGGCAACGCGCGTCTTTTTTCATTTAGAATATATAAACATAGAGAGAAATCATTCAGACAGACGGCAAATTTTATGCTGTCGTGAGGAACGAACGAGTATACAGGGTGCTTCTCAAATAGTGTTCAATATTTTAGGAATTGATTTTTGAGGTGATTTTACGAGGAAAGGTTCATATATAAACGTACGTTCATTTCTCTGTCAAAGGACCTCGAAAATCAACTACTAAAATATTGAACGATACTTGAGGAACACCCTGTTCTCGTTTGTTTGTTACGGGACAGCGTAAAATTCGCTGTCCCTCGTAATGATTCTTCTCCGTGGGGACGGCTTCGCTCGTCCGTCGTCTCGGGAATTTTCACACGCGTTTATTCGCGCGCGACGACAACAGTTTAAGAGCGCAAGTGTTTCTGATAGATCGACGTATCTCGCAATGGTGTTATCGCTCGTTGTGCCGCGAGCGAATCTCGCCGGAGCGCGCTCGCAGCATCCTCGGCACGAACTTGCGCAGTACGGTCTCGAGATCGATTAGCTCTCGTTATCGCTAATTTATTTATTTATATCATCTCCCACTGGCCAACGGGGCGACGAGAGAGGGGCTCAACTTGTAAGTCGCATCGAGACCAGTGCTGCGTGCATGGTCACCGTGTGTTCTCGACATCATTGCGCCCCGTCGGAACTACTAGATCCGCCGTCTCTCTCTCAAAGGATCTCGTACATCTCGTCGAGGTCTTCGCGAGACAGAGGGAGAGATGCACAATGTCATAATCTAGGTCTACGTGTACTCCTGCTTAGTTAATTAATTAACCAGTTTGTAGTGGACGATTACACGCGCCATTGAATGAAGTCCGTCACATTAACGGCATCTCACGCGATCTTTCAAGCCGTCCTGCGAAGCACGCCCCTGAATACCGTTCGATCGTTACCGTTATCAAGTGTCGATAGTGACATTTCGAGTCACGTTTGCCTTTCGGACACCGACGACGATCACACCCACGACGAGATGAATCCCATGCAAGTCGGTGTGAGATAACGAATAATAAGCGTGGGAGGTGCGCGCGAAGCCGTCGGTGCGAATTCGTAGATAGTTTATACCGAGTAAGATGATTACGGAAATTTCGCGACGCGAAAGGAAGCACTTCTTAACCGCTAAGTCGCGATAATCGCCATTGCCATATCTGCGAGTGAAAATCGCGAGGGATCGAGACCGACTCGAATCTACCGACGTGTCGCGCCGAGACCGGCACGAATCTGCTATAATTGTCTGTGTTTCCGTAGATGTCGAACCGCACCGTCGAATTAACCAGTAACGGCACTGCGGACCCCCGACTTGTGCTCCCAAGTGTTTCCGAGTATAACCGCCCCGACTTCGTATCTATGTAATAATCCCACAAGGTCTCTTCTCACGCCTCCCGTCAATTTTTCAGCGTTCCTGAACGCTCCCGTACTCTCTGCACTCCTTCGAATGAAATTCCACTCGAAGTGCAGAGTGACAGCCGAGTTACTCAACTTTGAACGACCTTTCGCTCGTACAGCGTGAATTTTCCGCTCCGAATCGCCGAGTAGAATATTTTCACATTTGGGAAGAGAAATTAATCTCACAAGAAATAAAAATGGCCAATAAGAACCTATGCATGACAATTTATAGTACAATAATAAAGAAAAAAATTAATCCATGATCAAGCATGATATCAAGACATTGTGATGTAACTATGTAATCTTTAAATACAATAAAAAATATTAATAGTTTCAGTCACAGGAAAAGATCAAATTCAATCAGTTGAAACATTCATTTGTGTGGATTGCGAATCCACTCTAAGTTTAAGTTAAACGTTCACTCTTGCGATTCTGAGTGACGGTATTTTCATTGTCGCTTCGAATGAATTTTCATTTGTTTTGTGAGTGAGTGAGTGAGTGAGTGAGTGAGAGAGAGAGAGAGAGAGAGAGAAAGAGAGAGAGAGAGAGAGAGTGAGAGAAAGTAATTTCACTCCGAGAAATTTGGAGAAAGAGAGAAAGAAAAAGAGCAAGCTGTGTATGTTAATGCTACGATTAGTGTCTATGTAAAAAAAAAAAAAGAAAAAAAAAGAAAAAAAAGACGTTGATTGCTGCAATCGCCGCGATGATTGGAACGTCGCGACTGTTGCGCACTGGCTACAAAGTGCGCGACCATCTCCCGAAAAGCAATAATTGCGATGGACGATCGTTTTGCACGATGCACCGCTCGCTGTTCTGTTAGTAGCGGTTACAGGACCAGCCTTGGTCAATCGATTTCGACTATCCCTTTTCAGGTCGCAATTCTAGCTGTAATAAAGCTCGATACAAAATCTAGTTGACCAAGAGCAATGATCAACGAATACCGAATCTTTTTTAAATGTTGCGATTTAAATCGTAACCGTGACAGTGGCCATTGCAGCGACTACGATAGTGTCAACTGTTCGAAATCTGATTTTACAACGCTTGACTTTCACGCGATATCGTAAAAACGAGGATATATTATGACAACAACGCCGTCGAGGTTCTCTCGAGCCGTCGCACCCGATCGCGGATCATTAAAGAAAGACTTGTCACAAGATAAGATTTTTATCACATTCTGGTACTTGTTGAAGAAATGTCCGACGAATCGTCCGGTATCTCAGGACAAGATCCTGTATTTATGACTGACTGCCCGACTACATTTCTCGCAAGAGTCCCCGAAACGCGTCGAACTGTCCGTACAGAAGTGTATGTTTATGTGAACACTCGCAATTTCCCGATTTCATTTGTTCTTCACTTTTCAACAGTCGAAATTACTTGGAAGATACACTACATATGTATGTCACATTTGATCCGCAGCCACAAGCGCCCTTGAGAGACGTATTTGACGAGAGAAGAGGATCCGCGTGGATTCTGCTGCGGCCGATCTCTCGGCGAGCCGAGGATTAATAATATACGGGTTGATTGTATAATGTATAAATAATATATTATATAGAGTGCGCGCGGCGCGAGAAGCGAAATGCGAAGCGTTGATTCGCGAGTCATCAGATTTGTCTGTGAATAATAATCTTAACGATATGATGATAGGGACATTATACGGAGGACGTGGGTGTTTTAGGCTATTTATATTTAAGCTAATTCGGGTTCATTGTTTACGTATCCCCGGTACTTACGAGTGACTATGACACGGTAAATGCAAATAAAGTGATTAAATAGTAACCCGAGCCTTGTCTATCGCAACGTCGATGTGGAGGAGGTGCTCTTTCCCCGATACGAACCCGTCCATTCTCTGCTTCCTTTTTCCGTCCGCTTATTATAGGTAAGTAGAATTCACGTTTACAATATGACGTCATTAACTCCCAGACTGTTTGCATTGAGAAAAAAATATAGTTATTTTCGGGAACAACAATATCTTTTTTCAATTTAATCATAAAAATAGTCAAGAGAACTATTTTCTAGTAAGCGTTATTACAGTGCCAGTGATAATAATCTTACAGGTATATTGGCATTACTATTTTTGTGGTTAAAGTAAAAGAAGGGTATCTCTGAAAATAATTATATCTTTCTCTCAATGTGGAAGAAAGACGATCGCTATATACGATTCACACAAATCCTTGTATTAATTTAACACAAGATGAATATGTTGGAAAGTAATATAAATATTATGTAAAAAATTAACGCAAAATTAATATGCTAATTCACATGAAAATATAAAATATAAAATGTGTATTTTAACATTAAAAAATGTTATTTTAACATTTACACGTATTGAATATGACAACACAAAATATATTGAAATATCATAAACACAATATGTTAAATCAATACACGAGTATGTTAAAAATTTAACACAAAGTTTTAACACAGGTACAAAATGTTTCTTACTGTGCGGAAACACACACTATTTGCTACTGATCCCCAAATTTTGTTTAAGTGTTTTTTCAACCGCATATCTTCAGCTCTGTTCGTTTCGCACGTGAGTGTCGGTACGCTTTAATAATTCCGAGTTCTGCGGCAATATTTCTATAGCTATATTGCGCCTTAACCTACTTTAAGCCGCATATAAAGAACTATCGAACGTATCAAAGTACGTTGACAAACCGGAAGAAGCGTATCGCGGTTCAACGATTTCCGCGGAAAAGACAGTTCCAAGTCAATCTTACATCGCGCAAATGAAGCTCTTTTACGCCATGTTGCGCTTTACCTGCGGAAGCTTCTGTGCAAAAAATTAATTTATCATTCGCTTTGTAATTCTCTGTATGTAATGATTCTTTCTAACATATAATATATAATTTAATATAAACATAAATATGATTCGCGCACAAAAATTAAAATTTTAGCTTTAAAGATATCCCAAACAATGTTTACATTCCATATCATATTAAGTACTTGTAAAAGGTTCGTCGGCTCGTCGATGATTTTACTGACTCCAAAGATGAGTCATTTTACAAACACGAAATCAGACAATTATATTAGAAAATTGGCTGAAAACGGGTGAATAACCTTGGAAGATTTCACTGAACATAGCATATACACTGTTTCCTTACTATTAATAAAGTAAACATAACTAAAAATTCAACTTTGCAAGTTCTTAATAACCTCTTGGATCTGGTTTCTTCGAGTTACTCTCTGCAAGAAGAGCCGTATTCTCCGTTTTCGCGCTTTCTCTCTGATTTTTTTTCTACTTGACTTTTTACATTGCTCGTCGTTAACGGTAACATTTATCTTTTCACGTTCTCACCGAGGACGATAGAGGAAATTCATTATCGCCACTCCCGATTCTAATCGTGTTCCTCCGGCTCCTTTTCCCGAGAGCGAGTCGAGCTCGGTTTCCTAAACTAATTCTTCAATTAAGCTAGTTCCACCGTTGAGGCCGCCAACACTAATAATTACAATGTTGACCCAGACGACGCAAGACGCTCATCGTCGTCGTCGTTTTCGACGACCACGACGAGTTCACGATGGGCACGTACACGCCGGTGTCTCTTTTTCAAGAAACTTGCGAGTCGCACTGCAATCAGACACAAATGCTATCGAATGCGGCGGATCCGATCGACGATATATCCGGATGCTGCAGCAGTTCGCGAATTTTGCGCTTCGAACGGTAGCACGAAGAACAACGATACGTCCACTCGTTGATTCACCGACCGAGTTCACTTCTTCCACCTCGTCGTCGTCAAGGTAGGTATTTGGTCTTTACTCGCGGATAGGATTGCGACCCGAATACGAAGCGGATGCCCTCTCATCACGTTTCCTCAACTGTGGGAGCTTACGAGGGGAGCCCGATCCACGTTCTTCCTCATTTCTCCCAACGCGGAACACTCGTCGAAGTCTTTTGCGTCTTTCGGCTTCTTTGCCGTCTCGCTTTTATTCTCATCCTTGTGCGGTACTTCATTAGTATTGTATGGCTTACCCAGAGCAAAAAAGGAAAGAGAGAGAAAGAGAAGGGGGGAGAGCTTGCTGTGTGCAAGAGACGGTATAGTTGTAATCTGATCTTCGCGACGTGGCTGTGTACAGGCGCGTATAAAAAGTATATGAACGGAGAAAATGTAAGTTGCTGCGCTTCGTGTAAAGAATATATTTTTACATTTGCTCCTTTAGAAATATCGTTTCAAAACGGTCAAATTTGGACTAATGCATGTCGAAAATGTGAAAACAGAATCGTAATGGAATATTTGACAAGGAAGCTATCGCGTATTATATAGTAATATATAAGTAAATATCGTCAAATATATAAAATATCAAGTATAAATAAATGATATCATACGTAGAAATGACGATGGGAATCGATATTTGATAATCATGTTTTTCAAGGCCTCTCGTATAATTAGCTCTTTTCATCTTGAACTATATTGTCTTGATTGGAACATAAAACCGAATGTTCAGTTAAATAATTCACATTCGATCTGTTTGTATATTTTGTGCGGAAGGCTGGTTTACCGAACGTGACATTTACTTTCTCGATCTTTTCTTATTTCCTATATATTTATTCCTCTACAATGTGCAACTAACAACGTCGTCAAATCGAATTCGTATCAACTCGTCGTACATCTCGATATACGTGACTCATATATCTCGTATACGTGTGTGGAAGACTGTTCGTTGGAAATATTCGTCAGAAATGTACGAATATGAGAGAACTGCTTCAAAAACAACCCAAAATTTTGTCGACGAACGATTCAATTCGCATAATCCAAAAATTAATTCCACTCAAGCCAAATCGAAACGTCACGAGAGAACCGATTTAGGCGAGTCCTTTTGAGCAGCCGAAGATGTCCGTTAACGATGAACTTGTTGCGAACCCTAATTAATTAGCGTGTGCTTGGGCAAACGACTTTCTCCTTTCTCTCTCGTCGAAATGACATCGCGCGTTTCAGCCGCCGGGCGGGGATGTAATGTTCGCGCAATTATGTAACGCCCCATGACACGTGTACATTTAAAGGCTAAAGTTGGATCGATGTCTGTGACCTCGCGCAGGTGCCTCGTAAAATTGTTCCGACGACGTGGTCCTGTACCACTCAGTCGGCTGCTTCGCGACCGCTACACGGTTAGACTCGAATCGATCCGAGTTCTAAGGTCATTCGAGGACGACGCGAGGACGTTGACATTTCACATAGTGAATGCACCGCGTTCGATACATCATGCTCGACGAGCACAATAGCTGCCGCCTCCCATTCTACCGAAGATATCTCGATTCCCGCTATCGGGATTCTCGCGCTATTGTAACGTTCTTCTCTAATTCGTATCGAGAACGTGCGTCTACAATTCGAAATTTTTCGATTCCGAAATTCCCGGATAATTAAATAAAACGCGTCGATAAGAAAAAAAGAACACCTGGTAATGTTTCGTAATAATTTTAGAACCGAATTTACTATCTTCTGTTTTTTACATGTTGAGACAAACCTGTTTGGCCCGTTTTAAATATAATTTAATGTAAGAGAAGATACAACTGCAATATCTGAATATTGTTTATTAATATACCAATTAGCAGTAATTGAAAATAATTTAACTGAAAATAGAGTTTAACGTACAAATAGACGCATTATCAGGTACATATTCGTGCGTACAGATGCTTTTACTACTAAATTCATTATTAAATTCAAATCATTGATAAAATTGCGCGATCTTCAGTCGGAAATAACCAATGTCAAGCGTACATCATAATTTCACTCGTGACAACATCGCATGGAAGAGTAACTGGCTTGTTGGTAGGAATACAGGAATGTCATAGCCATTATGAGGGCAACGACAATGAAATATTTAAACGCGAATTAACCTCGCTCATAACGCCACCTAAAATTGTCACTGTGACTACTCATGCACATACACGACACGCGCGCGCACACATACATAAACACTGTTGACAATTTTGTTCGATTAAAATGCTAAGGTTGTTCGAGGACGGGGTTCTGGCGGGACGTTGACATTTTCTTTCGTCACTATTGTATAAGGAGATACATTACTCTTTCACGAAGATTATTTTCTGCGTAATATAAAACTGTTATTTCATCGTGATATTATCTCTCGAACATGCGTCGTTCGTGTTCTTTTCTCGTCAAATTCATCGTTCCAAGTCTCCACGTTCTTTTTTTGCAGAGACTACATCGTTCAAAACATAATTACCACGATGAAGTTGTTTGTTTATCTAACGAAACATTGGCGTGAGCCGGGAGCTAAAACTGGTTTCCCGCTCGAGCGTAATTAAAAATTAAAGCGAACGGTTGTGCGGGGCGTCGAGATGTTGGTTTTTTTTTTGTAAACAAGGTAAAATTCTTATTTCGAGAGACGCGAGTATCTATTTCAAACCAGACAATTTATAACGGCCACGTATATCTCTACTATTCAATATTTACGACGCTCTATTCTATTTTCTCTTGATTTTCGCCGCGACTTGACTGCTAAACGCTGCTTGTTAAGGCTCGTTAAGGCGATGGAAGAAGAAAAAGAAAAACACGCTGACATATCCAGTTAATCGTTTCGACGCGCGATGAAAAGCAACCGTGTCGATAACAGTGAGCATACCATTTTGTCTCTAATTCTTCCAAAAACATTCAGAGATTTTATCAACAGATACTCGTGGACAAGAATCGTCATTTGAACGCTGTTTGCGAAAAATCCGCGCGATGAGTAGGAAATTACGTAAGAATAGTTCGTAACTAACCGGTTTGCGGTTGCACCTCGAAATGTATTCTAATAAGATTTGGATCGTGAAATATTTACTGTGCCCTGTCTTCGATTATTAGGAGGAAATATAACAATGAAGTCTAGCTTCCTCGCGAGTGTTGTTGAACCGGTTGAACGCGTTCATCCTTGATCCACATCGTCATCCTTGCGTAACGCTCAAATCTATGCTAATCTCAAGGTGATTTTCCTTCAGACGAGCTTTCTAGAACTATTCTATTTAAGTTCATAAGTTCCCGACCCTCTCTAAGATTAATTAAAATGAATCCATCTACGTATCGTTCAATTTTGCTCTGTCAATTCCATCCGTTTTCAATACAATTTTATCTTTCGCTGTGGATTAGTTTATATTTTGATGTTCGTGTTACTGAATCCGATTTAAAAAATGTCAGATTTCTCCTACTATGTTATTTAGTTTATTCATTTTTAATGGGACGTATTGATTATCTAATATATACGCACGTGACACTCGTGTCGAGTTATGTTTTACGAGTGTTAAATGAAGAAAAGCCATTATGAAATATCCGCTTCGGCCAGGAACTTCGTTCAGCGTGTACATTCGATCGCGCGGACTACGGATAATGATATAATGCTTTTATGTAATGCGACGTGCAAACGGCGTTGCTGCGTACTTTTGTCCTCTCGTCCTGCGAGGAATTGTAATCTCAGAAATATTCATTCCGTCAGGTAGAAACGCCTGCGTACACAGAATTCACCGGTTCTCTTGTGTCGCTCAAGATAAGGAGAATAGTGATACGAGGACGGATTTTAAAATTTTAACATACATATGCATATATTTCTTATATCATACATATATTTCTCTCTCTCTCTCTCTCTCTCTCGAATACTCGGGAGCTGGCAGCTTTCCCGGACCGGGTTAGACGCTAGTTTCCGAGGGATAACAAGTCACAGAGCTTTGTACGTTTATATGTGACACGAAGACACGTCGAAGATAGAGCGAGATGAAAGAGAGAGAGAGAGAGAGAGAGAGAGTGAGAGAGCTCTACACTTCAATTTTAATTTAATATTATAATTACACGGGAGATTTCAATTTCCTCGTTTCTCGCCACCTGTGGGAGCACGATTGACCGCAAGCGGCTCGCAATTAAAATCGTGCGCAAATTCAGAGCCGTTGATTTCACCGCTCTGCGGATGTATTAAAATTGAACGAATAGCTATTAACGTAATTATTGTGAATAATTTACGCGGCGCGCGTGTTCCGGCTGGTATAACGTTATACCGGGGACACAAATCAACGTTAATGCTTTCGACTAACACCGGGACGTGCGTGCGTATTCCCGACGGGTGCATCCAATTTCGTGTGACCGCTATTATTTTCAGATTCGTAGCCTTTTCGCTTCGCGATATCGTCGGAAATACGACGCTCCGCGCGAAGCCCGGCGATTCGTTTTCCGCCAACGGCGATCATCCTCCAATCTGTTCGACACAACGTGTCAAGTTTCAGCGAGAGAGTTTTCCCTCCCTCTTTTTCATTTCTATCCTCCCACGCAACTCACACACACACACACACGTTGCCCTGTCAAATTCACATCTATATTTGAAAAACAAAGTGATATACCGTCGCGAAAACAGGATGGTCTAGTTATCGCCGTGTGCGGTCTGGGCTTACATTCGTCACTTTATCGGAATATGGGATTTTCTACGGGACGTTGCTCGTCGCAACGTATGTGGGTCACTGGGTACATATACACAGGCCGGTTAGTTATACCGGGTCGGATCGACAATAGACGGGCGAGCAGTCCGGCAGATGAACAGATAATCCCGTAAACGGTTGACGAGCGAATTGAAAACCGCCGGCAAAAAGAAGATGCAATTACGATCCGAGGCTCTTTCGCCGGCGACGCGACGCGACGCATCTGTCCTCGACGGATCGATCCGGCCGTTTATTTACTCCCGGCCCTGAGGGAGAGCGAGGAGGGTATCGTCGAGATTAATGCGACCGCATCGGCTGCCGATCATCCTCGCGCAGCGCGCCGTAACGCGGCATAATTCGCGGCGTCGACGCGCGTCCGTTGCTGGGCGTTCGGCTAGCTGCATTTTCCGCGCGACGGCCTCGAACAATGCGGAAACGCACGCGAAGAAGATAATCACGTGGGAATGTTTCGCGGAAATCCAGCGGCAGCCGATGGATTGTCTCGCGGCAGCAATCGCGCTATTCGCCAATTACTCCGCCGTGGAATCGACTGTTGCGTCCCGTACGATGCATTTCCGTACGATCGGTGTCGATGCGGCTCGATAGCGGCTCGAAAATTGCACGCGAGTGCGTTCGATCGCTACACGATAGAAAGTTGCAACGCCCTCACCCGACGAGGCACATTAAATTCGGTGTAATTTAACCTCTTCGAGGATACTATGTTTACGTTTACGTTTAATTTTTCTCGGAAAAATATTTATAACTTCTCTTCAAGATATTTCTTAAGAAAATGCGTTCGACTTTTCTTTCTTGATTATTAGACATTATCGAGAAAATAAAATTAACGCGTTACTATGACCAAACACTTACTATAAAATACTACAAGGAGAATAGAGAAATCTCGTTATATAATTAACACGTTGACTGCCACGGAACTTTTCACGATTCTGGTCTAAGAAGCCAATTTGATTTAATCAAGTAATGAAGCGACGAGATAACTCGTAGTTGGAGTCCTGGGCAAGTAAACAACCTACGAGATATCTAGTTGGCAGTCAACGTGTTAACAGAGATGTCATATTTGTGTAAGTTTAAAATTAAATCATTTCCTTCTGATTTTGACAAATTCGTCCGTGAAGAGATTAAGTCGCAGATTGTGATAATTTTATTTGGCGGAAACCTTGTCTTCGAATCGTCTGAAAAATATCCGTATCATTTTTATCCGGTTCCGGTTTCGGTAGCGCTCTATTTAGGACGAGCGCGTCAATTATACACGGCGACAAATGACAAACAAAAGTTTGGCACAGCCAACCGGCTCGCTGATGTTAGAAAGCAAAGTCCGAAACTGAAAACGTCGCGCAATTTGAAAAATCGTTTTTTATAATTAAAGGTTTTAAAATTTCAGGAAAGCGTGTTGCACGCAACTTTCACGCACCGCACTGAGAAAAGAGGTCTTTGTTATTTGAGATCGTAATCGCACAGTAAAATTATAGTCGGGACGAAATTTACGGTCGGGAAATCCATTTTCGGTGGAAAACACTACCATATTGCTACCGACAATAATCTTACGTGTATATATACTTGCTACTACTATTTCTTTATAAATACAATAAAAAAAACATGCTTGTCAAATAACTGTGATCTGAATGAATGAGATTAATCGTGTTTTTCTCTCAGCACATTCCTCTCACTCCAATCCTCGTCGCAACGAAAGATATTCACCGATGAGGTATCGCTGGACTGACCTAAGACTCGACGTATTTTGTCGTGGAGAATTTTTGTCTGAGAGAGGCGAGCTTTCCGCAGCTCAGAGCGAGGAAGCCGCGCGCTCGCACCGGGAATATGTTGTCGGGACGGGACACGGAGGTGCGAGGTGCGATCGCACGTGGGCGCTGGTCAATATCTTCGCCGCGCTTCTGCGGCGGTTTTGTTTTATCGTGACATGACGTTAGAGGAGCGCCAGTGACGTCACTGGATCCACTCAGCCGATGGACGGGAGTCACCGAAGCGATAAACGTATTTATTAAGTGTGCTAAGAGGGGGCCTTTGGCGATGCCCGAGGCGTTCTTGCGCTTAATGTTTGCCTCATTATAACCCGCGAGCCGCTTTGGTCCATTTTCTCGTCGCTCTTTGGTAGCCATCTCCTGTTCTCTGTTTGTCCCGTCTCGAAATTACGCCTCTCCGACGGCGGGATTAATTTCACATAATAGCGATAAAATAACTTCTCGTCTTCCTTCGCACGGACTTGGTTTGGAAAGAAAAGGGACAGAAAGGGGCGTCCTTCTGTACGAAGAACTTACCAATTGGTGTAATTAACGTTAAAGAAATTCGCGACGTCCTCGCGAATTTCACGACCGTTTTAGACGGAAAATCGGCATTGAGGACGAGCAATTAGCACGAGTGCGAAGAACGCGGAACGAATGGTCGGAGCAATTTCGGTTATTACCTATGCTAATCGAGTCGCTTATCTGCGAAGCGCGCGGACACCGAAATGATGTAACGGATGATAAATTGTTAGCCGGCGATATTATTCTAATAATAGCAGATAAACCGTGGAGTAACGGGAAGCCAAGTCTTCCTACGATCTCACCGCACGACTCGCGTCCCACTGTTTGTGTCGGCGATATCGCCAAAATTCGGCGCACTGGCTACATCCGACTGTGAGTGGGCGATCGCCGGTTATCTCCCTCAAACATCGAGTTACACCACGGCCTTCGAGGAACTTCCTTTTTCCGTCCACGATCGCGATACGATAGCGCGAGACGGATTATTTTAATTCATGCGAAGACTGCGGTTGAATCGCGCCGCATTACGAAAGCTCCCGGGATATCAGGCTAGTTTCTTCTTCGCCAGCCTCGCCAATTTTCGTTTGCGATCGACGAGGCGGTTTGATATATTTTTTAATTACAAGCTGGTGCCCCTCTTGCCCCTCTCCCCCGCTCTCTATTCTCATAATTTATACATTTGTATATTTCTTGCGTTTTTTAACTTACTTGTCAACATTATGTACCAAAGGGATAATTTCCCGTTAATAAAATGGATAATAATAATAATAGTAATAACAATAATATGTGATATTATTCAAGTCGAGAATTGACGCACGTGTATCTATCTGCTTGCGTAGCCGAAACCAACCCTGCCTTCCTCTAGCAATAGCGCGTCAATTAAACATCCGAGTACCTTTGCGAGCGCGCGCGCGCGGCGAAAGGGGTATTATCGTGGTTCCTTATTCTTTGACAATCCATACCGTCTCTATTGTTCCCCGAGAGACATAGCGAACGCGATCTTGTTGTGCGCGAACCGCCAGTTCAGCTCCCAGAGGAGTGCTCGAAAAGCGCTCCCACTGCTCTCTCGCCGCTGGCGAAACTAGAATGAAAAGGCACGAGTTCTCAATTCTTCCACGTCGTTGCTCTCTTACATTCCCTCCGCCGGCTTTTTCATTTCCTTCGCCCTTTCCCACCCTCTCTCTCTCTCTCTCTCTCTCGGCCTTTCTCTTTCTCGTTTTTGCTCGTCTCCCTCTGTTTATACCGGGGTCTCGTTTTCGTATCTATTCGAGCGGCGTCGTGGCGATTTTTCTCGTCGAGATTTTTATTGCATCGCACATCGTCGACGACACAATATATCGATTCGAACCGCGAATTCGAAACATCGAAACAATCGTCTGCGCAGATGTAGTGAGAAATACAGGTACACAATAATCAGGAGGGCACATTATACTTTGAGGTATCAGCAACGCGCGTCTAACGAAGTTTCACATGATTTGTCTTCTGATTAGAGAGAACGAGGTTGGTCTCGCAAAAAGCGATTAGTCATGCGTCGCTAATTACTAAAAGGCTCACTTACGATAATCGATATCCTCCGCTCGAGAGCGGATACGTGATAGGGGAAGGATAATTATTTGCGATTCGGAAGAAAAAATCAGTGGAGAGGGAGGGAGGGAGGGGGAAAGAGAGAGAGAGAGAGAGAGAGAGCAATGAAACTCGAGTGCGGTCAAATGTGATCGCGTGTCTTCGCTTAGTTATCGTCCAGGAATGGACTCGCGGTTGTCCGAATAAATGAGCTTCCGCTTATCGGGCCAAGGACATCGCCGGATATCTCCAATAGCTGCGAATATCCGGTAGACCGTAACCATACGTGTGTCCAGTGACATTCTGCTAACCGTTACAGTCGGTTTTATTGATTTAGCATGTGTCTGCTACGTGTAACGTGTCGTAATGCAATTTTCCACTGAACCGTGCATGTTACTGTCATTCCGAATCTTACATTTTATAACAGGTAACTTCGCCCACTCTTTCTCTCTCACACACACACACATACACACACATGACTAGTAAATTCGATGCGTGCGCGCATGTGTATGTATGTGTGTGATACGTTCTCCATATTTTCTATATTAAGTTTTTTTATATTAAGTTTAAATACTCGTTATGTATCTCTCCGTACAAATATAACGTTCCAATAATTTTAACGAATAACAAATATAATTTGTAACCGGTATATAAATAAAAGCTGAACTACATTTATATACGCAACTTTTATAGTTTGTGCAGCATATATGATGTAATTTATTTCATCACGGGCGTTGTGTTACATATTGCGATAGCTTCAGGACGTCACAACTTATGAAACTTTTGTCAGATTCGGGTGTAATTACACCGAGAGGGCGCGAAGACGAAACGGAGGTGACCTAATTTTTTTTCTTTCTGTCGGTATTCCCTGATGGAGCCAGGTACACTCGAAGCCTCTAAAAAGTTTACGAAATTACCCCCGTTTTACGGTGTGATTTATATTCGTTTCGCATTTTCTCCTTTCTTCTCTAAATTTCCCGCTCTGGAAGAGGAGAGATCCGCAAGGTCGCAGCCGTATCAGTCTACGTGTTCGTAGACGGCGATCTGGGATGACTCAGAATACATTAAGACGTCTTGAGACGTCTTAAATACGTCTTTGAGCCAATAAAACCTCTTCGAGACGTCTCTCAGACGTGCGTGTTTATGCGAGAAACGTTATTCAACGGAAACTCACTTAATCGATCGAGCCGTCTTTTAATAAACATCATTTTACGACGCTTATCGAGCAAACGGTCTTCGCTTCGCCTCGATTCGATGCTATCAGCGTTAAAATCGAACCCCGCCCGGATTAACATTTACGACGGCACGCGCACGTCTTTATCCTATCTCGTCCAGCCGCAATTACCGCAATCGATACCAAGACCGCCGATAGTCCCAGGGGTCCATTTTCGCAACAATTTCGTCCGCTTCCAGCGTTGTCGGCGATTCGGCCGCTACCACTTTCCCGGGCAAGGTGGAAGCGGAGGAGACCGAATGGAACGGACGCAAACGAGCGCGGGAGGAGCGAGACGGTGGGAAGCAACCAGCGGAGAACCGGCGGAAGCACGTAGGTTGCCCGCTCGCGGATCGTGTCTCGCCCTTCGTCTTCGCGCTTGCCCTCTTGTCTCGCCCACGTTACCCCCGCGCGGGTGTGTGTGGGTGTGCACGTCGAGCTGCTGTCCTAGTTGCCGCGCGATTGTGCGGATCCGCCCGTATCCGCGCGGCCGGATGAATTCGACGAGGAAGACGAGGAAGCGAACCGTGACCCGTAATCTTCGACGTATTCTCCGTTCCTTTTCTCCCCCTCTCCTCTTCCGCCTTGTCCCCGTTCTCAATGCACTGTTTCGTGGTTCTCGAGACCCCATTCACTCTCCTTCGACCCGCGCACGTGTTATTGCCGGCGGTAAAGCCCACTTGCGGCCCGATTGGACCGTAATTTATTTACCCCTTAAATGGTGCGCGTGCACGCGCGGATTTTACGGGGCGCCGTCACGTCATGTTACGTGCGCCGTGCATTCTCCTGGCATTGGTCGCTGCCGTCTAATTGCCATACGACAGGTATCGCGTCCGCATCTTACGCCGTCTCGTGACGATCGCGGGCCGCGATTGTTCTCGAGAGCTCGGGCTCCAATTTAGCTCGCTCGCGTTGTTACGCCTGCATATTGCATACGTATGTGTGCGCATGTGGCGCGCATTAAAGCGTTTCGCTTTCTTACAGCGATATCGGTTGTTCAACTTTAAACGCGCGGCGTGCGACCTCCACCTTGACCCCCGATTGACCCTAATTACCGTCCCAGCTTTTCCCATTCAATTTTAGCCAGCGTTGCTAACGCGAAATGTCCCGGTTGCATTTCTACACCGTTTTCGCCGCGTCCCCGATCTCGTCGCGGCCTTTCCTTCCCCCAGCAACGACTCGGCCAACGTCGAGTTACTCGAGCGATCCTCCGGGGCGTGTTTGATCGTTAAGATTCTTGTCTCTGGACGCGCAATTACCGATAATGAGAAAATTAGAATCGCAATGTTGCGACGCGTCGTAAAACCCTCCGGCATTCCTCCGTCGTGGTTGCCGCGACCGCGCGATGAAAAATACATCGATCACACACGGGGCACGGCTTTTCGATAGGTCGCGCAGCGATAGCTCGGTGAAAAATTGATAGAGTCACCGACGCCGGGCGAGCCCGGCGCGTTTTATCGGTGTATGAATAAAAATATCTCGTTATCCCAGTTGGATGTGTCGAATTTTCAACACGGCGTTTACACGCGCCGTAAAAGATGCACACGAGAGCACCGCTTGTTTATCACGCTTTATCGGTACCGACCTTTCGCGGGATGAGAGGCCGCAGCAGTTACCACCTCCCCCTCCCTCCCCTCCCTCTTTATATTGACCGTTCGTCCACTCTATAAATACCCCGGTGTAACCAAAAAACCCCTTTTCAATCTCACTCCGCGTTTCGCGCTTCGGATTTACCGTCGATCGAGCGCGCCAACAAGATCGATCTCGCTGCGGCTCGCGCGACCATAATCGCGCGCGCCTCTACTTTGTGAGCGTAATTAATAAGTTGGTTTATTTATGAACAACACCTGTGATCCTCGACGAGGATCTATCTAGTGCCCTGCGCACTCAGCAACGCTTCAGCAACGGCACTGCCGGTGATATCGGCGTTTCTCTTTCACCTTCTCTCCTTCTTTTTCTCCTTTCTCTCTCGCTCTTTGTCTCTACTCCTTTCTTCACTCCCTTTTTCTCCTTATTTATCCCCCCCCCCTTTCTCCCTCCCCCCTCTCTCTACTATGTCTCTATCTATCTATCTCTATCTCCTTCTCGAATGTCCGCGAGACCGCACCTCGGAAATGTACCGACGACTCGTTCGAACAGCTATCGATTACGTACGAAAATAAAAGTGAAAAAGGTAGGAGGTTTCCCCTTGACGAGAAGAGGAGCTTCGCATACCGCGAGGCTACCGACGCTCGCAAAACATTTCCGCTCGCGGCTTCTTGTCGCGCCTGATCGCGCGAAATCGCTCGCTCGCGAGCGAACGAGCGACTCATGCACACGCGGCGGCATATGCGGCTCATTGTGCGTGCGACTTACGTAATGCGGCTAACCGGCCTATTCTGGTACCGCTGCGGAGCGACGCTCCCGATAGCCGGTTGTCTATGTCGTACTGCGATGTTCAGCAGGCAGCAGTGAGAGAGAGGGGGGGGAGAGGAGGGGAGGAGAGGAGAGGAAATCGTATGGTCACCGAAATAATTTCGCGCGGGGTCAAGTAGAAGCGAGCAACACCGGGAGAGCCGAGAGTGTGTTGTATTATAAGAATTTATTTTTAGCTCGGCTATTTTCATTCTCGGCGCAACGATTTTCCTTAACGCCTGCGTTGTTCCTATATTATTTATGCACGGCCGAAGGGCTACGTAGTCGAAGGCGTTGGAATAAAAAAATGTCGCGTCAACGTATGTAGTATGTCCTTAAAAATAGTTTTCTACGCGTTTTTTACCTTTTTAAATGCTGCACAAACAAGAGCGTCCTAGAAGCGGCGCGCACGCTCGGCCGATTCTATATTCTCCGACAAATTTCGTATCGGTTTCATGCATCATCGTCGAATCGTATGCCGGTGTGTCGTCAAAAAGCGTTCCGAATTATTCAATTCTAAATCGGAGCTGTATGTAGTATGACTGACGTATTAATTCAACGAGCTTTCGGTGAAGCTCGTTTAGTAAAGTTCGCAAACGAAAATAAGGTGCGAAATTGCGTTATTCATTTGTCGTTTGTCGCTTCTGTTTCAGAGCGCGAGTATTCGATTCTTGGAACATTCCGTACATACACCCGCCTCTTCTAATTTAACCCCGTACCATCAATACTGATATACTCCATAAGACCGTAATATTTCGTGCCATCGTAAACTTCAACAATTCGTTTTATGTGGGTTCACACTTTTTTAAATGCGACATGCATACTGCGAACTTTCTTAACTATACGTACTGCGCCGGCAAGAGAGAAGCCATTACTTCCAGTTCACATGCTCTTCCGAAGGAAGCTGCGGAGCGAAACTTCTTCTCCTCGGTGTAATGGTATTTTTTTCCTATCAGCTCAGCGTAGCTGCGCAGCGACATTTTTTTTACAGGATTACAGCGGCGTCGGATGTCGGCTACGATACGCGTCTCGTATACATTTTTTACAGCGCGCGCTCCCCCTGTAAACGCTAATCGGGGACACTTTGTAACGCGACTTTACACGTCCGTAGCTCAGACGGCGCGTAAGAATGTCTCAGGAGCGAGCGGAGCCGTTTGAGTTGCGGATGGCGCGAGGTCCCGGGCTTGGGAAATCAATACCGTCAAAACCACCCCTGGTCCTCTGTCACTGTACCGGGGATGAAAGCAAACCAATATATATTCGCGAGTTTCAATTCAATTGAGCGTCTCGGCATCGTCTCGTGAAAATCGAACAAAAATTCCGAGGATGAAAAAGTTTTCTGTACTTGCCAAGTGCTCGGTAAAAATTGTTCATAGATACTCAACGCGATATGAATATTTCGAAACTGGTCTGAGTGTCTTTTCAAAGTCGAATTTCTCGCGGGCAATTATAGTGTCGATATTTTGTTCTCTCTTGTAATAATCTCTTGTAATAATCACGATAAATACGCGATGGGAATCTAAAATAATGTAATAATCTATCACGAAAAAATATATATATACGCGCATTTCGAATTCTACGTCCTTGTCATTCCTTTTCTTTATCACATACACACACACACACTCTCTCTCTCTTTCTCTCTCTCTCTCTCTCCCTCCCTCGTTTGCAGTTTCTCACAATTATTTCTGCTAGTAGTGACAATGTAATTGGGATCAATTTACGGAGAAATTGAAGCCTTCATTTTAACACGGAAGCAATGGAATATGTTTGAAACAATTCTCTCATGTTAACTGCAGATCCGTTCGTATGCTAGGACCGATTGTTTTTACCAGTGTCGTATAATCTTTTCGATACGCACGGATGTACGGTATTATTATCACTGCGCATACGGAGATTATAGAATATCGTGATAAAATAGTTATCGTCGTGACGACGCTTTGAGGACGTGTAATTATACGACACGCACAGATAGATTCAAGGGTGAGCAGACGCGAATAATTAAATCCCGTTCGTCGTGACGCGTCGACTAGAAACACGTCACACCGACGAAAGAAGGGGATAAAAAAGTTCGCAGATTCTACCATTTAGTTCTTCGCGATGCTGAGCTCTTTTTCACGCGAAACACAATTATACTTTTCGTTAGCTCGCTCGGTAGGCGAGATATTCACCTGGTGGTGCGTCGCCCACGTTCCACGTTAACATTTGCTCGCTTTTTATTGCAGCGCGGAGAGCAAGAGAAAAAAAAATATTTTCGCCGATAAACGCTAGACAAACGCTCGTTTCCATCATACGGCGATCACACGAGTTCACCGAAAGTCCGTCGCTCAATTTCAAGCGCGGGGAGAAAAATCGAGAAATCGTTCGGCTAAATCCAATTAGGCCTACTCGTTAATCGCTACTCCGAAAATGTGAAGGTATATATTCGTTCCGAGAAATACATACAGGTTTATGTACGTGTGTGCGTATGTTTGTGTACGTGTGGCGATGGTTTTGTCGCCCACAAGGACGATGGTCGCTCGACAGATCGGATTTATCAATCGAGACCTGGACATTGTAGCGGTGCGTGAAGTGCATTCTCGCCGCGAACACGATTACTATGCGATATCGTGCATGCAAGCGCGTACGGGAACCCTGGGTTAGCAATTCGCCAAATTTTTCCGGGGATATCCACGAGCCACCCGAGAGTTGCTCGATGCGCTATCAAAATTCTTCAACGAGTCATTAAAACAGTTTCCATCGGCCTCTGTGGAAATCGCGCGCAGCATTGTTCGCACGGAGACACTTGGAGTGAGATCCGGCGATATTTTGTTGCATCATTTCATTAACAACGGCAGTGATTACTTGTTTGATAAATAATCCATCTGTCATTGAATACGATTAATTCAAATTTTACTGAAAAATCGAACAGAACTTTTTCATGAATCAACAATTATTTGTGATTCTATTTGCAAGACTTCGCAATGCGTATCCTTTATTTCTGTCAATGTTAACGTATCACCCAAATTTTAACTTTCACGATTAAAATGTGATTCTCATAGTTCCTTTGTGCTCGCCTGAGATCTGATTATGCGGCTTGACAAAATGCTCAGCCAGAATATTACGTTGATATTTTTCTTAACACGATATCGCGTCATAACGTCGTTAAAAAGTGTTTGAAGAGGAAATGGCATTAAGTCGCGCGAAAAAGCGACTCTCGCTGGTAATCGGGACGACACTCGCGGAAGTCTCCGCGGGTACGTTCATGAGAAGGAACGAAATACGTCAAAGGCGGCCTGCCTCGAGAAGGGACTGCGGAAGGTAACTTACGTAAACCCCGAGCGAAGTAAGTTCCGCTTGCTCAGCACGTAAGATTATATTTACCCCGGCTATCTCGTTCGCAGAGTATGCCGCGCATTGCAAATGTCACGCGGTACATTTGCACGCGACGCTTCCTTGCATCCTCTGCTTCCCGAGATGAGCGACGTGCTGGAAACACAGATGTAAGCCAAACATAAGTGGATTTAGCTTTCCGCTTTCTGCAAAAGCCTAATCTCATAAAACTTTGTTATACCGTCGAACGCGATTGTCGAACGTATTAAACACACAACCGAATCAAACACGATGTCGATTTATCGTGCCGCAACCTTCGTTTACCGTACCGCTCAGGCGAGCAGAGATTTTCCGAACGCTTTCCTGTTGTTCATTTATGAAATTACATGAGAACTTTGTCACGAAAATCTTCGTTTAGAGTCTCAATCGTATCTTAGCAAATGATAAAAATATGCTCACGTAGTGTATGTACTTTTAACGTTTTTTTGTACCCGATTACAATTTAACACTTTGACTGCCGCGCTGATTTCCATCGATCAAGTCAAAGTCTAAGCAAAATTCGAATAACCAGAGAAGTACGGTAAATAAATGCAATCCAGACATGATAAATATATCTACCAGCTCGTTTCATAGGTCACACATTTAATTCATCATTATAGGTTATGCGCGCAAATTAATGAGCCGATCGCCGGTAATGGCGGTAAACGTGTTAAAGGTTCGCGGACAGTTGATCGTAAAGAATCAAGTATCGTCACTTACTCGCTCGAAGCTTCGTTTATCTTTGTCTCGCTGCAGAATTCCCGATTGTAGCCAAGAAACAATCGGTAGCTCGATAATTTGATTGAGACGATGTCGACACCAGAGCGATCCAGGAGAAAAGGAAGCGAACGTGTCGTTCTATGGCCGCGTTCGTTTGGGCGTTTACGCGCTGCAAGCGTCGCTCTATCTCTATTGGTTGTTACGTGCTAAAGGGAGATAGCATGACGCTTGCAGTGCGTGAACGCAGCCAAAGAGAACGCAGCCTGTAGATACGAACGCGCGAGCTCTAAGCGCTAACTTCGGGTGGCCGCGAGTGCTGCAGGGTAATATCTCCGCGTCACGTAAATTACTTTTTACGCGGGAAACGTGTCGAGGGAACGTCTTGCGGACAAGCTGCCTCCCGATATCCGTGGTCAAATACCAGCAGGAGGATGTCGCGAGGAAACGCCACAGACGTCGTCGCGAAGAGGGACCGTCGGGAAATGTAAGTTGAGACCACCGATCATCGGTTATTCCAGGCTTTTCCGTTTTTTCGGGTCGTGCGGACGACACGAATTAACCTAACCTCCCATAATGCTCTTTCATTGCCACCAGTGGTGGTGTTTCGACAATTTCGCGGACGCGTCACTCGGGCGGATTTTGATTTGCATAAGATGTAAATTTTCGTTTGACAAACGAGTCCTCGCCGCTACGAGGTACAGTTGCTCTTATCGCGCAAACAGGAATATCGATTAAATGCGGCCGCACGAAGACAGAAAAGCTGGCGTGCGGATTTATAAACTTGTTATCGGACGGAAATGTAAAACCGCGGTGGGACTCCTAATTGAAAATTTGCATACCTCAATGGTGCAACGTTGTTCCGACATTTCGCAGACTCGGCCGTTACACACACGTCCTTGTGCAGTCATATTTATTTATTCGTCTGGCTCCGAAAAGACTTCTTGGTGTCTGTTTTCTCCCGTTCAGCTCGAGATTGTAATGAATTTAAACGGAATAACAACGTATCAATAGTTTTTATCGATATACTCAGGATTGTTTTTGTGAAGTAGGACGAAGAGAGAGAGAGACGCGCTGACTTGGTGTCTTGTGACTTCTTATTGAGTCCAATAGTGCTAATAATTAGGCACTAACAGAGATTTAATTTTGGATTCAGTACTATAACTATTTAAATAAAATCAATAAAAGTTAAAAGAGTAACGTTGATTTAAAATTCAAAATGTGAGTCGTGGATCAATTATTAAACGCATGAATCAATACTTGTGAGATTTACAATAATAGATTATAAGGTCGATATATTTATAGTTGTGAATTATTTATCATCTTTAATAGAGAACATAATCAATCATAAATTGACATTTATGGATCCCATTTCGTCTGTTTCAATCAGTATTTCTTATGAGGCACAGTTTGTGCAACAACAGGATTATTCACGGTTATTCACGAATTATTTGTGAAATTATAAAGGACTATAAATACCGGCCTAAATCGACCAGGGATATTTTCCTATTCTCAATGAATTCATTAAACGTTTATTAAAATCGCGTATTTCTTGCGTATTAAATTATTTCACATACCTGGAAATATATGAAGTTGTACTCGTTCTTTTTTTTTTTTAGCATCCTGCTTCTCGCTACTTCGTTATGACACTCGGGATACCACATGATATTAACATTGGCACTTGCACTGATATTCGCGTACATACAACGATACAGAGGTACGTATGTTATGTAACGCAACACCAATGAGAGTACAATTAAATATTTCAAGAGTCGACGAATATACTTTATATAATCAACTGGCGAAAATTTACCTTTTTTTCGCACATACAGAATAATTCATGTTACAAATGATTAATTGAATTCAACGGTGCATCTTATGTATGTTAAGTAATCTTTAATATATGAATTTTCCGTGATAGAGATTAATTTCGTTCGGCACTTTATTAAAAGACCAAGAAGCCCCGGACAAGATTCTAGGAATACATTATGCGACATTTTCATTTAGTTAATGGCGCCTATACCGTAATCATTATGCGCCACACATATATATGTATCATATATATGTATCATGCGAACTTGTAGGTGCTCCTAAGTGACTCGACACGACTCCATTACGGTCCGAGAAAATCGATATCGGGAGAGATTCGCGATACCGGATAATTCGCTCTCGGTTTCAAAGTTTCTCTCTAAAGAAATCGTCGACTTAATCCCACAGCGTTTCATCTTCTTTTTTATTAAAGCGATACCGGCTTTTGACATTCTGCCCGATATTTTCCAATTTTCGATAAAGTTGTTCTTACAACAAAATTTCACTTCTTCGCTGTCAATATATGTATATTGAAATGAACATTTCGGTTGATAATATCGAGTATGGAAAGATCGGGGAAATTATTCCGCCAAAACCGGTAAACACACAATTTCCTCCTCATCCGAAATTTCCTTGAAAGGCGAATCGATTGAATCGTACAACGTTCTCCATTGGCACGCGTTTAAACAATTTCTAACGGCTTCTCAGCTCGCTATTCCCTCGGCACTGAATTTCTCCATATTTCTCAACGCCCGGCGAGCCTCTCGTTCGCAACGAGATTGCGTTCCATCGTCAAATCGCGACTCATCAATCTGCAATGAGACGGAAACGATGCTTCGATCAAACTTTCTATCGCGAGCGGAATACATATCGAAAAAATCGCAACTAAATAACTTCATCTCGCTTTTGCAACTCTTCCGAGACTCAATTTCACAATGCTTCAACTTCGCTCCATCTCGGAAATCTTTTCAGCATCTTGACGTTCGCGTGTCGGTGCATTTCCTGATATTTTCCAATTTGCGATGAGGTTTCCCTTTGCGACGAAATCACGCCTCTTCGCCCATCGACGTGCAACCAAATGGAAATAGCATTTCAATCGAAGTCGCTGCGGCCATTTGAAGGAGAGATGGGGGAGGAGAAGAGCGAAAGAGAACGAGAGAGAGAGAGAGAGAGAGAGGGAGAGAGAGAAGGTGGGGAGGTTGGAAAGAAGTCAAAGGATAAATTCTATAAAAATCGCCCCGGCGAACGTGGCATCGCCGTGCTGGAAATCCATAGGCAGATATCCTACCCTTCGATGTTCTCCATGACACTCGCGCACGTACACACGTATATATACATATATACACATATATACAACCACACCTATCGACGTATGTGCCCCGTTCGCGCACATACGCGTACATATAAACACGACGCATCGACATCTATACATGTTTGCGCGCGCGCGCGCCGCACCCTTTGTGCTAAAATTAGAAGTGACGAAGCATATACTCACTTCGCTGGCTTCGAGCTTTTATTCCCCGGCGTTTAGACGTAACATGCAGCAGAGTTTTCAATGGCAGTAGTGAGCGAAAGGGAGAAGGGAGATATAGCGAGACAGGCAAAAGAGAGACAGAGGGAAAGGTTCGAGGTCCGATGGACGAGAGAGAAGAATATAAGGGATGATGAAAATCGGCGAACGGAAACGAACGTCTAATCCGGGACTAATCTGGGTATTCACGATTCGACGATGTCTAACCACAGGCTCTCGAAATTTTCTCGAGTGAAATTTCTCTCAAAATGTAGAGTGAAAGCAGAGTCGCACGAAATCGAGCGACTTTTCGCTCATAAGCAGTGAACTTTTCACTCTGAATTGTCGAGTGAATATTTTCATTTGAGATTGAAGAGCGAAAACCTGATATACTTCGGTCTCATTGGAATAAATTCACTTTAATCGAGACATTTATATGTATATGTGGACCTATTTTGACAATACTGACAGTTATTAACTTCTCCCTTGAGAATTCTATATTATAATTCTACAGATATATCATTTTAATACTACCTAGAATAGTTTATTTTAATGTTAAAACAGCGAAAACGGGAATTTAAAATATTATCAGGGTTAAAGTAGGAGCAAGTCAAATTATTATGATATTGAGCCTGTTTCACGTTATCTTAGCTCCTACTGTGTCGTAGAATTCAAGATTTAGCATAAAGCCGAAATTTGGACTCTGGAGTGTTTTCATTATCGCTTTGAATTTTCATTCGTTTTCAGCGAGATTTCACTCCAAGGGATTTAGAGAATGCTCGTTACTTATTTGTCTCCTTATTGTTGATTATGGGATGTGAATTTCGTAATTATCAACGTTATCGTTCAGCACATTCCCGCGAAAAATTCTTATCTTCTTAACATCACGTTTTTTACACTCTCAATTATTCTCAATTACTGCAAATATTAATCACCGAGGAACGAGGATTATAGTTGCGGTGGGAAAGTCGGATTCCGCGCCTATTAATTCGATTATTTAACGCGCGCTCAAAGCTGAGCCGCGATTAGCGCCTAACAATTCAGCGGCATATGATTACGATCCCCACTGAATTTCGCTAATTGCCGCCGATGCATCATGTAGATTACGGAGCTGCTGCGCTTTCTTGCCGGCTTCGCCTCAATTACATCATGCCTCCGACATTGGCGTCGCGATTCACCAATTAGCCGTGCCGGATGAAGGATCCGTCGGGACGGGAGGGATGCGCGTGACGAAAAGTGTTTCCGCACGATATGTTTCAGGAGTTAAGAATTAACCTTCGTGCCCCAAAGACGCAGGAGGCGCGATCCAAAATTTCTTACAAAGCTCGTGAAAAATGCCGTGGCTTTCACTTTTTAAATCCGAATCTAAACCAGCTTCCGCTTTCTTTAGTTCTCTGAATCCGATTTAAAACATTAATCGCGTTTCTCGGGTTTTGCAAACAATTTTGAATAGTACTCCTGGAACTCCCTGAAGATTTAACGCGACGCGACGAACGCGAGTGTTCGTAAGACACGACGGAGAGACGCGGGGCGAACGGGGCGAACACGTACGAAGGGAACGATATCGGCAAAAACGTGAGATATTGATTACATCCATCAAGCTGATAGCGCCGGCTGATCCGAATCGACAGCCGACCACTGTGCAGGGATGGCGGCGGATATTCCTCTCGTGCGACTTTCATTTTCTGTCAATACACATCGGGTCTGTGTCGGCACGGATAGATACATCCTGCTCGGCATTAATTGCGATTGCGTACGGTTATTCTCGTCTGAACGTGCACATGCGATGTCCAATCGATATCTCACGCCGCGCCGTGCCGATATCTGCTTGTTTAATTGACTTTACACGCGGCTGAGAGAGCGTGGGGACATTTTTCCAGTCCGCATCATGGTGTTCTCGAAAATTGGGAACCGATCACACTTTGATTCAGATAGTGAATAAATTACGAGTACGCGTAGGAATCGATACTTATTTTCGGAAAATTATGTATCGATATGTTTCGACGTGCTTCGATCAAGTCCACTCGGCAATTTAAAGTACATATTACCTTCTTACGTCACGAAGAACTCTTTAATTCTGCCATTCGATTGAATACGCGACACGTGGACTTGCGACGACAAAATACAGTAGCGGCAATCAATAGTACACGCTATCTTTAAGTAGATCGTGTACTATTCGTGCATGGTCGGTGGGCAGACGGGTCGTCGCGGTAATCGGCGGAGAATAACTATTTTCGGGATTACACGTGTAACGGCGAAATCGCACGTTCGCGATCGTGGGAGTATTCGCCTCATCAAGCGAATGATATCCGAGTGGCGTTTCGTGAAATGAAACGCAGCTTGAGAATTCAGAGAAATATTGGCCACCGCAACTCCTTCCGCGCATCATCCTCATTATTCCACATTATTACCGCGATAATTTATTAATGAATTATATTAATGCCGTACAGTAACGGAGGAAAAAGGAAGAGCGATTACGTTGAAAGGTGAATCATTTTGATGAGTTGATAAAGCGATAGAGAGTGGAATCTCGATGTCTATTTGAACTGGACAGTTGAAGAGAATAATTCACCTGTCGGCCCGAGACGAAATTTCAGCCCTACGTTAAACTTTTAATTCTACGATACAGTAGAGAATGAAGATAAAATAGCAAAATAGGTTCAATTACAATTCTAATAATACAACATAGTCCCTATTTTGACGCTAATGATGTCTTAAATTTTCGCTTCGCTGTTTTAGTCTCAAAATAAGTTGTTGAAGGTAGTATTAAAATTCGATCTGTAGAATAAAAAATTAAAGATTCAAGAGAAAAGTTGAAAAGTGTCAGTATCTTCAAAGTAAGTTTTTAGCAGCCTACAAGCCATTTAAGTAGATGCAAAATATTCTTAAAAGCGTCAGAGTAGCGTAAAAATTTCGACTCGAGGGTAAAGTACGAAATACATTATTTGCTTGATGGTTATTGCGCACTCTAACTGCCGCATAGTGTTGCCAGTTCTGTAGTTGTGTGCAACGTGGAGCTCCGCAGGGCCGACAAATGAGAACGCGGCGAGGTGTTTCGCCGCTTAAACCAATTGGTCCTCTGCAAACTCGTTTATTCCGGTCACCTGAAAGGATCACGATTCCGCTTTCTTTTATTTTCGGTCGAGCGCTGACGGTAACAGTTTTGTTGCAGCATTGACGAGACCCGCTCGAAAATGTCTTCTTATTGTGTTCGAATTTAACCTTCGTATTCTGTTCTCTGGTGCACGGCAATGCCGCTCGAGTGAAGCGGAAACGTTTGGACAGTTCGAGTCTTTTTCGGGATTCTACTGTAAATACTGTTATTTTTGTTATTGATTCCTTAGTCGATAGGTATATTAAATTCGCGTATTGTGATGCGCTTCTTTTCTTAACGAAGCGTTTTTACCAGTGTAATTATAAAGGGATATTTCTGATTTCTCTTTTGACGGGTTGACCATCGCATTGATTTCCGTTGATTGCGCGAGAGCTTAACCGATTATTGAATTACCCAAGATACAAATAAATGTAATTTGCGACGCGTATGTCTTTTATCTCATTTCATTGGTTCTGGCATTGGTTCTCTATTGACAACGTACGATCGATTTTTCGAATATAATTACACTTCATATTTCATATTGATTAAATAATAATATACTTTGTATTAATTAAGTGTGTTATTATACTTTATAACTTAATGAGACGCGGTGGTATCATAATGTCAATCATCGGTGACCGTCACGACATTCAACGTGTTAATATTTCCGCATTGTGTCACGCGGAAAGTAAAGAGTTTTTTTTAGAATTCTGCGTGGAAATAGCATGCACGAAGGGAAAAGCAAAAAATTCCGAAGGGACCGCAGGATCGTTTTCCACGCATGGAATATTTTACTCGTAAATCGATGAGACACGGACAATTTTAACTTTTAGTCCCTTTCTATCTCTCTGTTTGTCCTTTCTGTCGTCCATAACTCATAATTCCCTTCGGGCTTTTCGCGAGAATGGGGCAAAGGGAATTCCGAATGAACGTGTTCGCGGGAAAGTATATAGCGTAAGAAAATAAACGGCGCTCTCATGCGAATCGTTAATGCACGCCGCAATTTACCTGCGAGACTTAACGCTCGTTTGAAAGATAAGCCCGGGTTAATCTGAACGTAAGGATCGCGCTCTTACTTAAGCTGATGGGGGATTAGCGTTTTATGTTAATTGTGTAACACCTACCTTTACGGCTCGCACCGGCTGCTTGAGACAGAGATCGCCCTGTGCTCGTAAAACGGAGTTAAGTATCTATGCTTTTGCACCTTCGTGATGATAAATCTAATCACGCTACGCTGAACGATTGGACACACGAATTGCAATGTATTTTCCGTCAAATAAAAAGCCTTCAAATGAAAGAAAATAATGTATTTTTATTTTCAATGAAAACCGAAGCCTAAGCATAATATATACGTTGATACTGAAATTGTTGGTCTCAGTCCTTTGCTAAAAGTGGGCAATTAAATTAAAACGATCGGGCTATTTTTAGCGTGCTAATTAGAGGGATAAAATTTAGTTATCGTATGGATCAAGACAGCAGGCATGTTTGATATCTGTTGGCGAACACACGAAGCGCGTTTGAACCTGAGAATCGCGAATGGTAACTATTACTCGTTAAATATAATATTTTCGAGTTGTTGTCGGTAACTTCATAATTTGTTCAATAAAAATAACGCAATTATATCTTTATATTTGAAACTTAATTTTTCCTTTCCATATCTCGAAAAAAAATGTTTTTCTTGGTCAAAATACTTTCCATTTTCTTGTTTCGTCTCTGTAAAATAATGTGTTGTGATTTTAAACTTAATCATCGACGATCGGTCATGTAAGGACTCTCCTATTATCCGAACCAACCAAGTCTTATTCTGCTTGATAAGCATGAAACCTTACGATTGTGTATCTCTGCGATTTTATCGATTTGTGTTATCGCCAACTGATACAAAAAAATTCTCTGAAGAAAAAGAATAGGTAATATAGATAATGCGATTATATCTTATGTTGAAACATCTGTCGATTACTCTACTCATCGAGTAAGGGAGAAAAGCATATTTCTGGTTTAACATCTTACTGGGAGAGGACGCTGGTGTTTCAATATAGAGGACAAATTCAGTTGAAAAAATTTTAATGAACAAAATAACGCTTAATTGAAAGTAAAATGTGGAAATAATAGGTTATAGATATTTTAAACGAGATTTTTCATTTTTTTGTTTTTTATATTTAATATTATGCTATTCTCTCTCTCTCTCTCTCTCTCTCTCTCTCTCTCTGGTAACTGTCTTTCCCATTTTTATTTTATTCCAGTGATAGAATTAAATAATAATAACAGCGTTTCGTCTATTTGTTTCGTGTAATTTACATTTCGGACGAGAATCGCAGAAATTCAAATATATTAAATTGAAAAACTACATTGCTATAAAATAAACATATAAATAAATAAACAAATACACACACACACACACACACATATATATATATATATATCTTTAATATTAGAAAACATTTTTAGGAGTAGCATTTAGGTATCTACTTATTCTTTATTCTTATTTTTAGGAGTAGCATTTAGATATCTACAGCATCCGATAAACATCGATGATTCGATTAAAAATATCGCTTCAATGTTCCGTTTTTCTCGTACACATGTATTTATCATTTATTATTAGATACGAATAACCCTCGCAGTATACGCGTCTCGCAAATCGCGCGACGGCTTTGCTTTTCGCTCGACGTTTCACTGACAGAGTCATCAACCAAGTGCATTAATAACGATTAATCAGCTAAATATATAATTGCTCATAAATTAGTGATAGTCAACGAATCGAGTCATTATTGATTCAGCGAAGCTAAATGAAGCGCACGACTGTAGAATAAATGCGTTCGCAGAGAATACCGTGAATGTTCCAGTTAATTTTCTAGAAATCAAACAGGAGAGTGACGTAATAAAATTTCACGACTTCTCGTAAGATGTTTCGCGAGAGGAAGTTACAAGGAATAGGATAGGGAAGTAAAATGATCGGGACATAAATAGACATCTCCGGGGAGGGGATAACTTATCTCGACTCGGGAATTTGCGTAATTGTCTTTTATTCCAATGTTATGAGACGTAGGCAAAATTTAAATGAGTGAAAGGTAAACTTCTGTAGAGTACGCACGCGCATACATACGCAGAAAAACGTAATAATAATACGCACACTCACATACACAACAAAAAGACTGCGTGACACATTTATTTTCATATTGCTTGTACAAAACTGTCGAAACTTATCGCATCTTACATCGACTTGAGAACGAAAGATTATACGTGTATATTTTTAAATAAATAATGATGATAACTGAACAATGATGTTCGACGTCTCGCTGGTCGAGTCTTTGCCTAAATATATTATCTCATATTATTAACATTAAGGTTTAAATTCTCTTTAATCTCGGTATATCTCTAACCATTCGAAAACTCTCCAAGCTTCACTTTATCGTTCTGTACATTGCATCTGTATTTCTCGTTTCCATATATATTCTCATTTTTATCATAAAATTTTATATATTTGCATATACTTTTCGCGTGGATTGAATTTAAATTCAATCGATATACATTCGCACGTGTATTAAGTTTTTTTACGTCTAACGTGCAAACAGGTTCCCAATTTATTCACAAACAATTTAAAAATTCAGAAGGAACGAAAAAACAAAAAAACATTTTTATAGAACAAGTCGGCTATATTCCTTAAATTTTGCAATGGATCAGGTTTCTGAATTCGCGCTTACGTATTGTGAAGTGGAAATCAAAGTCAATTAGCGTCAATCCGTCATTTATTCATCGGACAGTATTCTCATTGTTAGGAACGCAAGATTATTCGAGCAGAGTTTTGCCATTCGCATTGTTTTTCATGCCACACAGAGCTACACGCCTCGCCGTGAATGCATGTTGTCGGATTCTCTCGCTCGCGCTTAATCCTAACAGTTTCAACAGACCCAGTCCCGCTTTCTCACCGCGACAATCGCATTTACATTCCGTATTAACGTGTTATCTATACATAAGGGGGTATCCTTAAAACGCATTGTACAGTATCATAATTTTTATTCTACAATTTGAGCATACCGCGCATGACTGGCTTGTCACTTTGTTGCCATCGATTATTTATATTTATTATTATTATTATTATTATTATATTATTAATTTTACTTACATGACTGTTCATCTCGCGCGCACGTTACTTACAACGGCGTAACATTACGTATCTATCTCGTGTAAAACGGCTTATGGATCGATTCAATCGGTTAATCCGTGGCAATGTGTGCGTGCACGTGTTGTTCTTTCCTTTCTTTTTTTTTTTGTTCTTCTACAACGCGTGTGCGTACCACCGGCGATTTACACGACACTTTGGTCGACGACCATTGTTTGGTCACGCTTTCTGTCTTGTTTCTCGCGTTTGAACTCCCGTCGATCTGGGAAAGCTTCCATGCTCTTTTGGTCTTTCTTTATTATTTTTTTTCCACCCTCTCTCTTTTTCTCCTTTTTTTTCCCCTCATCTCTCGTCTCTATCGTAATCGTTAGAACGAAAGCGAATGTGGAGGCGCGGATTATGGGAATGGGAGGGACCACCCTCGGCTTTTATTCCTGAGGAATAAAATACGAGCAGTCGGTGTGCGTGAGGTTCGACCGTACTTTTCTTTTTTATTTGAGAATCGGTGCAGAATTCGGGAAGGGGAGGAACGACGACAATCTGTTTCTCGGGAGTCTCTACCAATCTCTCTTTGTCTCGCTCTCTCTCTCTCTCTCTCTCTCACTCTTTCGCCTTTACTTTTACCTCTTCGTTTCTTTTTTGATTCGCACGTCGTTTCGTATTGCGTTTATAAATTATTCTTGATTGGCACGCGTGTGTACACAATAGTGTGTCCTATGTACATGTAGGTATAATAATTTTATAAATGAGAGCATCGCGCGCATGAGAGGGTATGTATTGTGCGTATGTGTGTGTATGCATGTATGTGCGTGTTCGATGTGTGTTTGTGTGTGCGTATTTATGTGCGTCTGTGCGTGCATGTGTGTGTACGTGTCGTGGCTAGCAGCTCGATCCATTCCGCGCTTGTGACAAATAATGAAAGATCACACGCTTAACATCTCCGAGGGGAAAACCGAAAGGGTTTCGCCCAACGGATGAGACGACGCATTAGCGGGTGATCGCGATACACGAAACTATATATTACGCATACACCCGGAAAAAGCAACGCGCGAGTTCACGTTCGCAGAGAGTAGGAACAGAGATTAAATGTTGGGGACAGACTACCAGTTGTCCGTGTAACCTAGTTCAATTCCTTTGTATTTAGTTTCATTAATGAATTAGTTAATATTACAATTTATTAACAGTTCGCACTATCCATTAGTTTAACGCGTTTCAATGTTAATTTTATATAGCATTTTTCACTTTTTTCCATTTTTTAGTAGTTTCTCCTGTGTATTCGTATGTTACAATATTGTTTCCGCTATTTATATATATAATATGTATAATATGTATATATGTATAATGCATTATTCATATGTATATATATGTATACGCCTATTCATATATGTATATATATATATATATGTATATATTTATATTCGTATGTTCAAGGTATATGCGTTATGTGTACATTAACACGTCGCGCTTTACACATTATCGGATAATGCACCCATCATCTCCGACTCGAAACGAAATCGCTTAAAAGGGTGCGCAACGAGTGTTCCCCGTTCTTACCGCTCCGCGAGTCGCTTACTTAACGTCGGAAGTAACGTCGCGAGACCCAGGCCTTGTTGTGCACTTTCTTCCTTCCGTTCTCTTTCCTCTCCAACCCTCCCTGACTTTTCACCGAGAGAGCGTCGTCGTCCGTGCTCGCGACCGATCGGACGCGCCCTCGCAAAAAAACGGACGCCGTCATTCGCTTCCCCTCCCCATTTCCCCTCCTTTAGCCTGCCCCTTTGTCTCGACGAAGCGCGTATCATATAAAAAAGTAAAAACAGATCGCGGCAAGCCGCGTTTCTCCCGTCTCTCAGCCGTAATTAGCGGACGCGCTATAACGGATCACGCGGCTCTGGCCGCGCGTATCGTCGATCGCGATTCGCCCCCGCGCGTCGTCGAGCGGAATCGCGCGTGGTGTACGCCCTTTCGATCTCTCGGCCGCCGCCGATCGGCGATCGTATTTCAAGCACGCGCGTCGCCACTCCATCTTCGGCGTCGACTCGAAATTGGCCGCGAGTGGTCGAATTAGACGTCGATTGGCAATTTCCAGACTAAGCCCCCGTCATTTCCGGCTAGCCTTCGTTAGCCAGGGCGCGAAGGCCGCTGCTACTAATCGGCCCCAATTAGCCGCAAATGAAGACGCGTTAAACTTCGCCGCGCAACACGAAACCGATACACCGTATCATGCGGGGATCTTTTATCTGATTCCGACCGGCTGTTTCGCTCGAGGCGGCGAGCATACAGAACGGCCCTGGTGTTTCGCGCCTTTGGCCTATTATTTCGCTAATTTAGAATCGATCCCCCGATCGTACGAACTTTTCGATGTTCAGCTATTGAAAGTTAAATCAGCACTTGCGCATTCTGCGATGTAGATCTCCCGATTAACTCAGCAGATGATTTATCCCGATTTAATTAGCGGAGAGGACTTGAGATTTGTACAAAGCACGCTGATTTTATTCATTATTAAAAATTCAGTCAACTGAGAGAGAAAGAGAGAGAAGGATAGAGAGAGATAAATATATTAATGTTTCGTTCATACGTACGAGTTTTGATAGAGAATCGAGGAAATTGTGCAACGCGATTGTGGAAGGTGGCTGTGAAGATGCCAGCGACCCTCTTGCGGATAAAAGGTCTCGAACCAATCTCATCTGACACAAGCAGATGATTTGGCACGAGCTGGATTACAGGGGACTATTCGGGTAATACGGAAAATCGGATTATTTCGGCTGTAAAACGAAGCCAATTATCCGGTCTGCGTGTTATTCTGATATCCGTCCAAGTCGGCGGTAGTCCGTCGTGTTGAGGCCGCGTGTCATTCACGGGTTCGCGGGGAAAAGATTGGAGGAACGGTTCGTCGGAACGGGAAAATAACGTTGTGTTTCACAGGTCTCCGAGTCATTCGCGTACATCAAAGCATTAATTCTTCTAATGTTTTCTGCCACGTGCAGTGATATTCGTCGGTGGCTGAGAAGTTATATCTGGTATTTTCAAAAAATGGCTATTTTCGGATTTGGTTCAGCTAACTCAGAACTTTTTTCTCTTCCGACTTGTTGGAAACATTTCACTTTTGTTCGAAATCTTAAAGTAGGAAATACATAAAAAAAACTTGATCGCTCGGAGCAAAGTGAATTTTCAAGAAAAGTTTTTGCTTCTCCCGAAAATTTCCGATCCCACACTGTTTTCGGAAAAAAATCATGCGGGACATAAGCGGACGTGTTTTTCGAGTATTGATTATCGAACGTGAGTAGTGGGGGAGTAAGAAAGCATTCCCGAGGAAAAGTTGAATCGACCTCGTGTGACGGTTTCGTGTCGACGGCGAAGCGATCTCGTCGACGTCGGCTTGGGCTCGCGTCGCTGCTTCCGCCGACGTCTTCGTCTTAAGGGGTTTCGCATTCGGCAATAACTAATAATCGATTCTTATCACAGAAGTTATTTACACGAATTGCATGTTTCAATGCGCCCGGCCGCCTCGGCGGGAGAACGCCCGGGCGGAACGAGCCTCGCATCGACGAAGGTGCGTACACTTCCCTCCCACGTACGCACCTCTTTTTTTCTTCGTCCGTCCTGAATCACGGCGAAGGTAATCGAGAAATCTAGCCGTTCTATTGGAAAGAGAACCGCGCGCACAGTGAATCGGCGCGACGCTTAATTCTCTCAGTCACCTGGTTGGTCACAATTTTATTCGTTTATTTCAATGTTTAACACTTTGAGCGCACGTCACCCGTGTCTGGCTGAGTTTCCACGACGGTCCCGTCATCCGTTTAGTCTGATCGCCCCAGACGTCACACGTATGCCTTAATATTTAGTTATTTATTAATTATTATTTTAAAAGTATAATTCATTCAGCGCTTTATGAGACGTATTCCGCCCCAAGCGCAGATCAATGTAAGTACAATTTACTAAAGTTTCTTACGATTTTCAATCTTAAGTATTATAAGTGATGTTGAAAATTGTACAAATGGTTCCGGTTAGAATATTAAGGCAATTTATATAACGCCTGACGCAGCTCGCGTAGTTGGCAATGTTTAACTGATCTGATTCTGTACACGATTGTGCGGCAACGTGCTGCAGAATTCGAGCCTGGTGGAGTTCACGCTCGAATCCAGCCTGATGTGACTCAATGTGTTAAGCGCGGAACGGGAAATCGTATCAAGGAATTAAAGGTAGAAATTTCGAATAACAGTTAGAAACCGAGAGAAGCATTTGATTCAGAAGCGTGTATCGCAAGGAACAAACGAACAAATTGCTTTCATATCGGTAAGCAGATTGGTGTCTTTTACGCTTGTATTATATCAAAGTTATTCATTTCCTCATATAATGCGCTTACCGATGTCTCCGATTACCATGGTCATCGGAAACCGAGAGAATCAAGCGCGTCGACGTGGAAACGATTTTTTTTTTTCCGAACGGAACGCGACGGGCTGAAGAGAAGATTTGCGCGCGAAGATAACTGTGTCTCTCCCAAGTCGGGCTGATCCGTCGCGCGTTTCGCTCACAAACTCTTATTACGCAACATCGAGAGTGACCGATGAATTCATTTACGCGCGCGACGCTGCAGCGTACGTCGTCTCTCGCGAATGTTGTTCGGATTATAAGTATACAATAGCAGCGACAAATGACAACGACTAACGAATTCTACTCGTCGTTCATCTCCGATCGGAAGGCCGATGAAAAAAGAAAGTTTTTACGGGTCGAATTGTTCCGAAATGACGAGGGGGATGGCCACGGTATGGCCCTCGCTATAGAAACGCCGATTCCGCTATATTCGGCCCGGTAAGCTAATCGGGAAAGCCTACGAAATCGATATATCGTCCGGAAAGCATCACTCGCTCGCGTATGACTTGATTAAACGCGCGTGCGTTACAAATCGTGACAAATTTCGCGTCAACGTTACCCGTTATAGATTCGACCGATTCGGGATATGTCGTGTGTCGCTTGAGCTTTATCTCTCTCTCTCTCTCTCTCTCTCGCTCGCTCGCTCGCTCTCTCGCTCGATTCACCGCGCAACATTTATACCGTACTTGGAATATTAAAAACGCAAATCGAGGTCGCTTAGCTTACGGCTAAGTTTCCGCGCGATCGCGCGCTCCACGTCTCCGGTGGAGAGTTAGAAGTTAGCAATAATAGTAACAATAGTAGCAGCGGTAGGTAATAGTATTAGCTTTTAGCGGTAGTAGTAATAGTAGTAGTATAGTTAGTAACGACATTAGTAATAATCATAGTAGTAGTAATGATAATCATAATAATAATATTTAGTAGTGCTAGTAGTAGTGATAATAGTAACAGTAATCATATTAGTAGTAATAGTCCTGCGGTGAGATAATAGCACTAACGATGATGATCGTCGCTTCGGCGGTAAACAATAGCAATAATAACCACGTGGCTTCCACACACCAACCAAAAACGATTACCGTACATCGAGCCTAGAGCTTATAATTCGTCTTAATGTTACACGGACTCGCGTTTCTTTTTTGTTCTTTTTCCTTTTTCTTTCTTTCTTCCTCCTTACTCTCTTTCTCTCGTTTTTGCGGAAAGAACGCGTTTCCCACATATGCCACATGTGCGTATTATTATTATTCTTTTTTTTTTTTCACCTCTTGCCCCCTCTCAGTGGTATGCTCCTCATTAATTACGTACAGTAGTTCGAACGCGGACTGTGATCTCTCCGCGTGGGTTTTTTGTCCCTTAAATGTACAAACACCATATGTAAAATTCCCTTACGCTGTGAGATACTCGCTAGATTCGTTTTACTGAGCTTCTTGAAATTAACAATGCACTCCTCCCCCACCGTATATTTTGCTCTTGTATTGTATATATAAAAAAATGTCCGGCTAGGCGGCAACGGAGATACACATGTGAGCGATTTGTGTTCGACTGTGTATATGTGTGTATATGTGTACAGTGGTAGTGGTAATAATAGTAATAGTAGTGTTAGCAGCAGTAGAGTAGTTGCAGTAGTAGTTTCGTGCGACAGAACGGACGATGTATCCGTGTTCCTTCGCGGCATGTTCAACGCGATCGTCCTGCGACTTTTTTATTCGCCCCGATACCGCGTAAAGTCAACGTCAGTCACACGTCGTGGGAAACCGGACAGCCGAGGTTGTTTACGAGTGCTGACTAACAGATCGCCTGACGTTCGTCCGCGCCACCCTGTGTATCTCCCTTTCCGCCTGTTATCACTATTTTTACAAGTGTCGTTTTCTCGCGAGCTGTGCCGCTGGAGACCGCGGAACTGTCTACCTCGTCTCGAATTTTGCCCCTTCTCTCTTTCTCTCTCGTTTTTCTTTTTATTTTTGTACGCGACGGTTTCGCTCCGGCGGCCGATTTTTCCACGACGGCGTCGCGACGCACCCACGGATTCACTTCTGTCCCCTTTGTCCCGTTTAGTCGTAAACACGGCCGCGTCGGTCGGCCGCTGTTTTGTCTCACTTTTTATATGCTCGTATACTTATCGATTACGTGACGCGCGCGGTGAGTTAGAAAATTACGCTAGATCGGAGGACGTCCCGGGTGAATCTCCCGTCGATCGGCCGCGCCGCCTCGAAATCGTCGGTGACTCCCGCACGATGTCGATCGTTCCAGCGATTCTGCGAGGCTCGTTTACACCGCGCGCCTGGGTTTTGACTCCATTTTACCGCTTTCTTCGTTCCACCGACTGATACTCGTATATCGGATTCTGGCGAAATCGGGAAATCCAACGGGAAATCCGATGGATCTCAATCGTTTTCCACTCTCCTTTGATTTTATTCTTTTTTTCCTTCGAACCCATGAAACTAACGCTCGATTTAACAAAGCTCGAGCAAACGAGCTATCAAACCGACCGGACAAATTACGTAATTATTTGTTGAATCAGTGATTATACAAATTAGTTGATTCAACAATCGCGATTATTAGCATAAGCGCGCTTAGACAAACTGTATCGTTGCGTCGTCGTGTAATCTGCCCAATGAATTCCATATTTACGGCGGAGCTTTCGCACAGGTGCGTGTGCACAGGTTACGCGTGCGGAAATGCAGCCGTTATTTTACAAACAATACCCGCGACGACACCGGCCCGGGTGTCGAGCAATCGCGCGATGCGAACGGGCCCCGCAGTGAGAGTTCTCCTGCTCGCGTGCTCACGAAATTCTACTTCTCGCGTATTCGTTGTGCTCGAAATTGCGTCGCTCGCACCTCGTCCTGTTCCCTCGTGCACGCGTCCCGAGGATCACATATATCACAATATCGTTCGTTCCTCGCTGCGTTCGTGTTCCGCGGGCGCGCAAAACCTAGAGCGCGAAATGATTGTCGGCAATGATCGGCAATAATCAGCGGAACCGCTCCCGGGTTAACGATTCGCGGTGATTCTCGCTTCGATTTGATTTGATTTGCTCGGTCCTTCCCGCGCCGGTGGATCGCCCTCGGTGCGCGATTTTTTGCTTCTCTGGTTTTCCGTTTTTTTTTTTCTTTCTTTCAGGGGGTCGTCGGTCGATCCCGGAGCGATCGACGATCTCGATCGGCGCGCGATCGACCATCGTCGACGATCCAGCAACTCGTCGAAGCGGAGTTCCCTTTTCGCGCAGATCAACGTTCGCGTCGCTCTCGTATTCTCTCAAGCGATTCGTCGTGGATGTGCATTCGTGTGCATGTGCGTGCGTGCGTGCGTGCGTGCGTGTGCGTGCGTGCGTGCGTGTGTGTGTGTGTGTGTGTGTTTGTGTGTGTGTGTGTGGGTGTGTGGGGGTTAAGTGTGCATATATGTGCTCAGCCGATGACACTTTTCGCTCGTGTACCAACTAGACAGCTACGATGTACTCTCTCGAGTCCCACGCCACGCAAGCTTTTTTTTCTCGCTTATGTACATATTTTTATTTGAGTATTTAATCGGAACACTTCAATGTTACTCATTATTATATTTTCTCTTGCTCGCGTCGCTTGAACGTTTTATATTACTCTGTCATTCCGTACAGCTTCGTTAAACGAGGACAGGGAGGAGGGAGAATGGATTTAACAACGGGGATTTTCGGTAATAACGTCTCGAAACCTTCGACGACTGTGACGACGGGAATTCTCATCTCGTGCTGCCCAAGTCGCTCTGTTAATTGCGCCAATTTTTACGTACACGTCGGGCTGCAGTTAATTGCCCGATTTTGGAATAAAGGAAACGGTCCGAATTAAAAAAGAGAAAAGAAAAATAGAAACTGAAGATAACGTTGACGTTATCAACTGCACGGGCGCGTGTGAGGCTAGGAGAAATAGAATTGTTCAGGAAACGAAAAGTCCTCCGAAGAAACAAAATAACACAAATTTGTTTCTCTATTAAATATTACAAAGGCCTTTGTGAATTAATATTAACCATCCATTATTTTTACCACCACTATACCATTATTTTTACCCACATGGCCGCTGAGGTCTTGAATATTTATCTATCTTATGCATTTCGCCTGTCTCAATAATTTTACCCCGAGGTTAACGCATCGAACGCAAAAACGCGCGAAAATAATCGGATCCCCCGCAAATAGCGTGTGCAAGCTGTTGCGAATCGATGGGATTTGAAACTACGAACCGACACAAGACCAAGAACGTAAAACTGATCCGCAGTTGATGGAGCAAATAGCGTGGAGAATGAACGATACGGCAGTTTCGCGAAATTCGCTCGTTCAAATGAAACACTGATTCGGAGAATCCACGTGACCGCGCGTTAACGAGCGGATCCGTGAGTCGGTACGGTAATTAGCCGCGTGCGGCATGGAAAAAGTACCGGCTCGCTTGACGAGTTTACGCTAATGAGGACTCGGGAGAACTGCAGGCACCCGTCCCGAGAATTAATTGTTTGATTAAACTCAGGATCGCGCACACTACTTTTCCTTACACTACCGATACCAACGGCAGCGACCGCGGATCGCCGATTGTGTCAGTGCAAGCGCTGTTCTTTTGTAGATGCGATACACGTGGGAGGATCTTGATTATACAAATGACGGTGAAATTAACCTTACAAATTTCGTCGAATTTAAAGGACTCTGTGCACGGGGAAAAATGTTTCTTTGGTTTCTTTAGTATACGTGTTTTGTTTGACTTGGATTTGTTTAAAGTGCACAACATAATTTAATACCAAATATCATTTTGTTTGTATGAAAATGTCGTTGCTCCACCAGAGTAAATAATATTGTTTGGTGGAAAAAACAATATTATTTGGAGGAAATAATATTTGGTTTTCAATAAAGAAAAATTTGTTTCTTTATATATTAAATATTGTTCCATTGAAACAAAAAAAGTTTCTTAATATTTTTCTAACATGGAATGTAAATGTCGACTATACATATATATAAGTTACGCGCTAAAAGGCGGCCTCGCCCCCCACTCTCGCGCTATATCAGCTGTTGACCACGTGTCGCTCATCCGCGCGGTCGTTGACTCGCTGGCGCGTGCGCAATGCAATTTTAAAGCGCCATGTCTCACGCGCTAGCGTTCGCCGATACCGAGCTTGGTGAAATTTTAAAGAGCTTTAACTCGCGAACGAATCTACGTAGATATGAAACGGAAACCGATATTTTTAACGAGCGTCTGTGTTGTTGTCTTATCGTTGAGGGTAGAATTATCGGGCAAACGTTGTGAGAAATTTATTTAATAATTCGACCACATCCGTTTTGCACGATTAATGGAAATTTACGCGGCAATCAATATGCTAATTTTGGATCTTCTCTCACTTACGACAAGTGCTTTCTTTCTCTCTCTCACTTGTGTAAATTGGGTCAACAATACCTGATGCTGAATTACATAACATCGCACATTCACGCGATAATGGACAATGACAAATTAATTGTTATAAACATTTCAAGATCTGCAATCGAGAATAATTGAAGTTGTTTTACGAGTTCTCTGACGTTCGTACATGTGTGTATGAGCAACTTATCAGACATATTGCTGATGAAAATCTAGAAGGAAATTATTGCGGCTTTCTCATCGGCAGTTTCACCGACACACTCGGGAGCGATTAAACAACAACGCGAGCGCGTGGCCTAAGCATCCTCGGTGGAATAAACGCTTTTACCTCGTGGTTCTATTAAAGGGAACGCTTGGGACTCTTGTGTTTGAGATCTGAGCGAGGCACTTTGCATAGAGGTGGAACTCTATGCGGCAGTTCGCATCCGGTGCACACAGTCGTCGCGTCGAGAGCCACTTGACGAGCGGAAGTTTCGAAGATTTGATCGAGAGAATGTCTAACTGCGCGTTCTCTCTCTCTCTCTCTCGCGCGCGCCAGAACTTGCCGCGGACCAAATTGTCAGACCCGGAATATTGTGTCTCGCGTCAAGCCGTGTTTTCTTCGTTTAATACCGATGTCGTGACACAGAGCGATGCGAAATTTCACGAGCTCGGGAACGATTTCGCGTGTCCATGAGAGACCGATTAATTGCCGGCTAAGTAACTAACACGGGAGTCTTCTCGCTGTTGCCCCTACGAGCCAGCTGTGTGGGCGGGATCTATTTCGGCGGGAGGAAAGAAAGAAAAATAACAAATAGCGTAGAGCAGAAGGAGGAAAAAGGGAAAAAAGCGCGTGGCGTGACTTGGTCAGTCGCGATCCTCGGCCGAGCCTCGAGGTTCTCACGGTCGTCGGAGGTCCCGACAACGCGAAGTCGAGCAACGAAACTACGCGATTCACCGAGACAAAATCGTCGTCGCGGTAGGCATTGGCTCCCATGTCGATCGCCCTCGCGCAGCGTTCGATCACGATCCACGACGGATTCACCGAGGTCCTCGAGGACTCGAGTACGCATGAGAGACTGTACGGAAAGCAGGGGTGGTCCAACTTGGCAGTTTTGTCCGCGATTCGTTTCGCCTTCGTCTCGCGTGTCTCGCCTTCGTCATCTTTTTCTCGCGCGCTCGCTCATTTTTGCTGCGTGTAGTGCTTCGTGCGGCTCGTACGATCCGGCCGGCCGGCCGATCGGTCGACCCTCTACCACCGATCGGCTGAATAAGCGACGCGCGTCGTCGTCGAATCAATCTCTCTCTCTCTCTCTCTCTCTCTTGTGCGCTTGTATGTATCTCGCGTGCGCGACCACGTGGTGTAGCATTCGACACGCGCTATATGTGTGTATGTGTGTGCGACGTATGGTATAACACGCGTAAGTGTGAAAATATCCATCGGGGTTTCGCGAGAGTGTACATGCACGGGAGCGGGGGAGGGAGGGGGGGGGGGGG
>NW_014555363.1:472804-485081 GCF_001313825.1 Dinoponera quadriceps
GGGGGGGGGGGGGGGGGGGGGAGGATCGCTCTCAGCAGCTTGACGAGTGCGAGATAGGAGGAATTTCTAAATGGGAGTTAACGTGGAAAAATATATCGAGCGAGGAGGGTCGATCGCGCGATCGTCGACGGTGCTCGTCCGGTTACCACGCGCGGCTCGACTCAGCCGCGCGGGGAGGAATTCGCAGTTCGTCCCGTTCGATCGAAACAACGACGGTGACACCCCCGCGTCTCGGCGAAGCGAAGAGAGAGAGGAGCCCTCTTCGGAGCCCCCCCTCGTCCATTGGTCACGGCGCCGCGTGCGCGCGTCTTTCCACCCTGTCGGTCGTCCAGGCCGCACTAGACTTTCCCACAGTTTTGAGAGAAGGTTGAACACCCCTGACTCGAGTTTTCTATTTGGCAGTTATTTTAAAGTCCGTCTCGGCTCCCCACGAGAGACCCTCAACAGATCGCGGCGTTAATTACGACTCGGTCGTAACGCGCGTGCTCGCTCGCGCCAGCGCGCAAAGCGACTAACAGTAATTATCGTTAATTATTATTCTCATTATTATAAGAAATATTATCGTTATTGTTACTATTATCGAAAGGCCGCAACAACGCTCTTCCGAGGACTGCGCGATCTCGTATCTCGCGACGCCGTCGGACCCGTCGCCGTGTCCATCATCATCGTGCGCGCCGATGCCGCGAGGTCGTATCGATCGTCCCGATCGCCGCGGACCAAGTCGCGCCGTTCGCGGCGACCGCGCGAATCGTCGATCCGCGAGGATCGATCGATCAGAGCCCGCGGACACGCGACGAACTCCCTCGGCAGCGCGTCCTCGCACCCACCACCTACCTTCGTTTACGATCTAGAGGCACCCTCTAAATCTCCGTCCAGCTCGCGTCGCGCGTCGACCTACGACCCGGTTTACCGCACTAAAAACGTAATTAAGTCACTTTAACGAAAGAACGCAGCCGCAACGGAGCGTGACGTCGGCGATCGGACCTCCTTGTTCCCCTCGTTCGCTCGTCTCGAATCCGAAGGAGCGTCTTCTTCGGGCCTTCTTGCGCCTGACGTCGTCACCGCCGCCGGAAGTTCGTCCTCCCCGTTGATTTCCCCTTCGTCGCCTCGGTGGTCTCTCTCGCTCTTCCTCGCTCCTTACGTTAATCGCCTGACTGAAAAGCGGCACGAGAACCCGGCGGCGGTTCCCAGCGTGTAAGCGAAGCAATCCGAGAACGCCCCCGCGTGTCCCCCGGGGCTGAGTCGGAAGGGCGCGAAAGGGGGCTAAACGTCTGTCTTTCCGCGCTTTCCCGTCACTTCGACGCGCTCCGTAGCCGCCTCCTCGAATCGCATCGGACGTCGGTTCCTGCGAAGAAGAGGGAAGCAAGCGCGAGTATAACGCGGCATGTCTCACTGGTGATCGCCGGAAGTTCGGGCTCTCGTCGATTTCAATTAATCGCTCGCGACCCTCGCGACCGCACTCCGCCCTCTCGGTTGGAATTTTTCACTCCGGACTTTTCACTCGTGTTCCGCAAAGACCGAGATATTTCATTTCCGCATTACATCGCGAAATTGAAAATTTCGCCCCGTTATTTCACGAATACTCCGATTACATTCATTTATTGTTCTTGTTAGCGGGACGTATGGTCGTAAAAAGTTGGGAAAATTAATTAATATCGACTGATTCTCGAGGCTCGCTCGCGTTCCACTCGTGTTCCGTACCGGGATCGTTGCGAACACGCGATAAACATCGCGCGCTCTCGCTAATCCCCTTTAATTTGTAACTATCGTGCTGTGCGCGAAGTCAATTTTCGATAATGAACGAGTGTCTGACTACTTGAAATCGAGTAATCGAACGATCGTGCGTCCGGGTTAATGAATAAATAATAACACGAGAGTTCACTTCGTACGGTAGGCGACCAGCAATTAGCGCGTCGGGACAGCGGAGGAATAGACATTCGCGTCCGGCGCGATTGGAAATTTCCAACGCGGCGACCAACGAGCTAAGCTTGTTACACGGTGCTTGTTAACATTTCCACGCGGTATTAACTTCGTTATCGTCATCTGGCCTGCGGCATTCGCACATAATGATCGCAGGCCGGCCGATCGAGGCGACCGGGCGAATTTACGCGGCGATTTCGAATGCGCGCGGCTAAATCGCGCGATAAAACGAATCCCCGGCTCCTGCGAGTCGGGAGAAGAGGGGACGATATACTTTCGGCGCGATTGGAAATCGGAGGTGGGAGGAGGGGGTATAATCGCGTGATGGAAAACGGGTCGTCCGTGTACTCACCAAATTCCAGGAGGCGCTATCCCTGGCATCTTTTGTGCATTTTTTCGGTGGCTCGACCGGGGCAGTCTATTACTGGACGATTATGTGCGGCGCACGAAGTAGTATCACCACCGTAGCCAAAACCGTGAATATCGTGAAGACGAACAGGCAAACCCTTGATTTCACGGGAGAAAGAAATACGAGCGTTAATTGTACGAGTTCAGACCTCCTCGATGGGAAATTAGGTAGTACAGATAAAGTTTCGCTCTGTTTCCCGTACGTAGGTAGCAATTGGCAAGACGTCCGGGTCAGAAACAAAGGTGTATCCGAATGGGGAGAGAGAGAGAGAGAGAGAGAGACACTCGAGATCGTCGAAATTAGTCGGCAAATGAATTCCAAGTAGTCGGCTTTGTCGAACGAGCGTATTTCGCGTGATTAAAGCCGATCGATACCGTCAATTCCAAGTGTACATAGTTAAAATTAGCTGGTACCGAGTAAACAGACGCCAAATGACGGAATTACACGATGCATATGCGCTTAGAATTAACTCTCGTTGCGAGGGTGAATCCACAATGCAGCCGTTTGCGACTTATTTATTTAGCATTATTTAGCGTATCGGGTCGAGCATAAATGCCGCGTGAGTTTTCCCCGCGCGAAAAAAGAGTCTCGCGTCTAACGAGAAGAGCCGTCTCTTTGTCTCTGGGATTTTTCGCGGGCGCGAGGTTCCGCCTGAAACCACATGAAAGATTGAAAACATCCCCCAACCTGTCGACCACCATGGCGGCGAACTTCCAGTCGCTAATGACCTCGTCGTCCTCGTCCGCCTTTTTCATGCGGCTCGTGATGAACTGCAATTCCTTGAGAATCGTGTGAAGTTCCTTCTGCATGCCGCTGAGGGGCAACGACGCCGAAGTCTCCTCGACCGTCGCCGGTCTGGTCGACAGCGGTGTGCCGTACGCCGACCTGCTGCAAGAGGTCATGTAAAATATTACTTTCCAAGGTGTCTCACGTCCTCACCCTCTCTCTTCCTCCTCCTTCTATCTTCCTCTCAAGACCGGCAGGGCGTCGATAGAAATTTTCACGGATCGCCGGAGAACTCGGAGAAATTCCGACACCTCGGAGTGTCTCGCGTATAATGGCCGTTTAAATGATTGAAATAGCCCGGGGTTCCGCGCTCGATATTAACGATATTACGAATTACCGCGTGCATTTGGCGCTTTATCGTCGGATTTGCATTACTCTCGTGTTAATAACTATTTCTTCCTCGACACACAAGGACCGTTAATTCCCGTGTATTTATTTGTATCCTCGTTGCGATTCGAACTTTCGTCGCGCTATTGTTGATAATTATGCGATTCATTCATTCTCGAGATATTTGAATTCGGAGAGTGTGAGGCGCGTTCCAACATTATTTTACGATACTTCCAATTTCCGCGCACATACGACTGAAAGGTTGTCCGCTATATTTTCGGCGCAGTTTAGAGCGCGACCAAATGTTTCAATTGGGAGAGCTTATCTCTTGGGGGCTTTTCTAAACAAGCTTTCTCATTGAACCGTTCAGTTGCATTCCGAACTGCATCAACAAAACAGCGGACTTTTCAGTCGGCGACTGTACATTGCAAATTGACGTGAGTGATTATTTCAATCACTAGAAGTCGAAGTTGGGATTATATATTATTGAAAATTAATTACGGGAAAGAATATGAGGAGAGATGGGACAAAAAATTTTTCCGTTATATGACCTCGAGGTAAAAAAGTAAAAAATGACGGAGTACGGCGCCTTTCGCAGTTGATCTTAATTCGTCTACGCTGGATGATTTCTCCATCATATTGTTAATAATTAGAAAAATTCTTTTTTTGTTTCAGATTTGGCTGAGCTTGCGGACGCGGGATAAATGCAGGCGCGGAGAACTCAGTTCCGGCGGATGCAGATGCAGCACCAGAGGATCCGGTTCGAGCGGGGTCGGCTCGAAGGTGGGTTCCACATACCCGCTACCGCTCTCTGTTTAAGCGCTCGCGGTCGAAAACCGAGATAGAGCCGTCGGAACGACTCGAATTACGACCACGAACGGTTAATCCACTCGTGTATCTCCACGCGTACCCGTTCGTTATGTCAAGTCCGTAAATCTAATCGGCGAAATGATATTTTCTGTTTCTAGTTCTAGCGGAACGTGGCCGGTTCCGAGTTCCAGGTTGATTCGGTGAGTAAGAAACATGGGGGAGACGAGCGTTTCAGGTGGTGGGTTTATGAGCGTTTGCGAGAATTTCGTTGGAATCAATGCGATTTACTTTGCCAGGGGATTTTCGCATGTGCGTCTGTGTCCTCTTCAACGTGACACGCCGCTCGAAACAATTAGAAGAACAATTTTAGGAACAATACACTATTTGCAGTAGAAATCTCAAATGTCGCATACGTTTCTCTTGGTATCTAACGTTGACATTTTATTGATTTATTCAAGATACTTTCACCCGTAAAAGCGAGATTTTATTTATTTATTCGCGAATTCGATTCAAATTGTGTACGGTCATTAGCGGAACCATTTATTCGCGATCGCCACTCATACGCGACCCTCTAATCGTTTCGAGCGATGTAACTATGTACAATGCGCATCAGAATTGCACCCCCCCCCCTTCCCCCCATATGTGAAACTCGTAATTATTTCACTCGCGTTGTTAGATATCGCGATTGCGAGTATTAGATTTCCCACGCGCGCATGTTATTACATTTCGCAGCTGACCTCGCAACGCATCTCGCTAAATTGGATCCGCCAGAAAATATCGCGATCTTGCTACAAAGACTTTGCGCAACGATTACTTTTTCTCGCGGACACGTTTATCCCGCGGCCGTCGCGATTTGTCGTTTTTCAATTGTTCCCGCTCACGTTCACGTCGTACATCGTTTTTTCACGCAAGATCTTGAATCTTAAATCAAATTCACGTTACGAAAGTAAGATTGTCGGGGCATATTCCTCGCATGAACATCGCAAAGTCATGCGTGAAATTTTGCGTCTCACCCCGAGTATTTCGTTGTTAGATATCGCGTTAGATCGTGAGTTTCCCAGATTTGCCACACGCGCATTTGCGTTGCGATTACGTTTCGCAATAGATGCGCGCCTCGCTGCGAATTAAATTCGGACAGGAAATATTGCGGAGGTGAGCTCCGCCGTGATGAAGTGAACAAATTTGCCATGAGGATTCCGCGCGTCTAACGATTACTTTCTCCGAGGACGCGTTTGTCTCGCGATCGTCGCGATTTTTTCAGTTTCCAGTTTCTTATAATTGCATTCACGTCGCGATTCATTCTACGCGCGGATAAACCGAATTCACGGGAGTGCTTGGGAAAAAAATATCGCGGAGTGATCATCGCGTGAGTATTGCGAAGTTATGGAGAGATTTTGCGCCACCGCCGATTGTTATAAGTACGATCAAAGGACGAAAGCTGAGGTTCCGGATGCAACGCAGGATTTTTTGTCGTCTGGACATCTCGATAGATTTCGACGCGAATTGAATTACAATATTCATATGATATCATAATGCATATTGTAAATCGCATTGATTTCCAACGTGGAGTAATCAATCGCATACCGCTTAAAACTGCAGACATTACGATATTTTAAGGATATTTCAAATTTAGGGATAGGAAAGTACAGGTTAGGATAATTTATACGGATATTGAAAGTATGACGTTTGCACGATGAGCGGAGATTGAAGTTTTTTGCTTTGATCAAACTTTAGAATACGCAATTGAAGTATCCTGCCGTAATTTCGGGGGGAAATCTTTAATAGATAAACAATGAGCTCTCTTAGTCTCAATCGTATATTATTTAAGACTGCGAACATTTTTGTTATTTTAAGGATATTTTGCATTTAAGGACATTAAAAATACGATGTTTCAGCGGAGAGGGGAAATTTTTCGCTCTGATCAAACTTTATACATAATTGAAGTATCACGCCGTAATCTCGAGGGGTTAAATTCAGGTTGTGTGTAGAACATAAACAATTAGCTCTCTTTCTTCGATAATACACTCGTCCGATATGATTCTTTGACTCAAGAACGAACGAGCAAACACCCTTAACACCCCTTCTCAATAATTCGGGTAGAATCCGAGCGTGTCGGGATTCCCGTGCGTTCGAATTGCGGCGATATGCCACGGATCTTCGTTTCCATTATCGAGCTCGCGTAGCGACGTGACAGATGGGAAAGGAAACGGATTGTTCGGCAAAAATCGTCCGGGGACGAGCCGGAAGCGATTATCGAAGGGACGAATGAAAAACTGCCCGGCGGATTATTTTGTTAACCGTTCGCGAAAACCGGCCGAAGCGCAAAAAAATAGAAAAAAAGGAAAAAACCGCAAGAGTGCCCAGGGCCGGGGGGGGNGGGGGGGGGGGGGGGGGGGGAGTGAAAACGCTGGAATCCAGATTCGGTAGATTGAGTACCGGCGATCGGTATTTATCGAGGGTCGAAAAATCTCGATATTCGATCCTCGGCGATACAACCGTCTCGCGACTGCCGTTTTAAAGCGCGACACCCGACAGATTCCGCGGCCCGTGCGCGAATATGCCCTCGTGGCCTCGTCGTTCGGCAGTTATCGCAGAGCAAACATTACGTGTACGGTCCTGTTCCGGTAATCTATCTGCAGTCGTGTCTTCGATTTTCCACGGTACAGGCTTTACGCGTGTGTGTGTAAAACAACGTGGAACGTCGAACGGGCGCGAGTTTGAATTACGTAACCGTGTGCATTTACCGGGAAACACGTGTACCACGCGTCTCGCTCGTTCTCCGGGATGGTCCGCATCCCGCCCGCCCGTTACCGCTCATCCGATCGTTCACAATAGATTATTATATGCATTCGCGTAGCCACCGCCGCCGCTCGCTATCCGCTATCGTCCGCGTAGTTGTTTGCTTTTTTGTTTTCGCAACGGGATTAAAACGTGACGCGATTTCTGCGCTTTCCGTTGCGTGTGTAACGTTCGCCCGTTGCGAGGTCGCAACGGAGGGGAAAGGACGAAAAACAAAAAAATCAGGGAGCTTTGTTAGCGAAAATAGCGCGCGCGAGCCCCGGGAAAAATCAACGTTAAGCCTCTTTCACACCGCGGGAGTTTCGTCGGAAAACACGATGAGCCATGGTGCGAGGTAGATTGAACTGGCAAACTCTCGGTGGTACCTTATATTATAGCCCGAGGCGGGATTGGCGGCGCTGTTCCCATGGCGAAAATCATCGTCGATGTCTAAAACGTTCGCCAGTAAACTCTTACTGCTCCTCTCCTGCAGCTCCAGCTCCTTCATCCGATTACTCATGAGAATGGTCTTCTTCGTGATCTTCTTGCCCGGCCGACTCATGCGCAACACGCACGGCAGCCATTGCAGGAACACGAGTTTGACCTGCGTGAAACATTGAATGTGATCGTCCCTTTAAACTTTCTCATCGCGCGCATCGTAACCCCCCCCCCTCCCCCATAAAATTTGCTCGTGGTTTTATTCGTCGAAATTTCTCGCAGAAGCGATGCAAACTCGCTCCCCAATTCCAGGGGGAAAGAATTCGAAATCGTGGCGAGCGTTGTGTTTCAAAAGTTCGTGACCGGAAAATAATGATAATTTCGACAAGTATTTTCAGCCGGAAAGAGTTACTCGTCAAACTGGAAATTCGACGCTAAGCATTTGGTGTTTGCGCGCGGTACGCAAGTATAAACTGCGGATGTTTCGCAGCGTAGAAACATACTTGCTCGAGCCCGAGTACATTTTTGGTTTGTTGACGGAACTCGCGCTAACCAACGAGTCGCGAGAGCTAGTACCAACACCTCGGAGGCATTTTAAACTTTCAAGGAGCGTGTGTCTTTGACGGTCGTAATGGTAAACGCCAGCAGGAAAAGCTTACCGTGCAAAATATATTGCCAGTTGTTATTCCCGGAGAGTTTTTTGGAAAATTGTTTCGCTTCGAGTCTGCAAATTGCTCGTTTCCTATCCCTCTCACTACTCGCAGCGATATTCAATTGTTTTAATCGTGCGCTCGCGACGTCAGCAACGAAAAATACTCGACATATGCGATTCTCGGCGCGACATTTGCTTACAATTATCCCGATATTTCGATAGATAACAATAATGTATGAAATTAGATCTTTAAATGCTTATAACCGCATTTTATTATCGTGATTATAAATTACGTTGCACTAGTTCGAGATCGTTGCCCGCTCAATTATGAAATATAATGAAAAGCAATTAAATTTATAACGATATCGGTATAATATAACAGTGACGAAAGCAAGTGCAATCTGGGCTAATCCGTTTGGTTAAGCGGCTTATTCCCCTATGTATCTAAAATGATTAACCTTTATTCGACTGAAATGTTTTACCACGGTCCACCAAGCCGTGCAGCAAATTGAAATACTCAGGAACGAATTAAAAATTATTCGAGGACATGTGTCCTTGAATTAATCTGCTCGGGAAATTATGTGTAATCAGCCGCGCGGCAAGAGCGGCGTTGATAAAAATTGAGGCGAGCAAGGAATACGGACACGCACGGTACTATGAATAAAGCATGAGCAATTTACGTACGATTGTAATAATTATTACATTTATCAATGCCATTAGCGTTTGTGTTTACTTATTAATGTTTATTGAGTTATTAATATTATTTGTGTTCGAGATTACTTCGGTTACAAACTGCTCATGTTTACTTTGACATTGTGTTATTAATAAAGGTGGATTTATTCCCGCGCACGTACACGCGTGCGTATCCTTGTTAATACACAGCTATACATATAAATGTATACACAGAAAAATACAAGTGTCAAATATCTTTGTTTCAAATACTACACAAATTTATATACTTGCAAATATATTTCATATAAGCTCACCATAAGCATCAAATTTGTTCCAAATATATTCTGAACCCCCTAATATAAGTTTCAACCAAGAATATTAAGTTAAAACCGTAAAACTTCGGTTTACTTATTCCAATCAACCGAATTTAACTTTTCTTCGATAAAGTTGATAATATTCTGGAAGAATGAGAGAACGAATTCTTCTTTGGAGTAAATGATAATGAGCTTCCTTAATATTTATGATGAATATATTTTAACATTATTATTTTTTTGTCCAAGATAACCATTACTTAAAAAGAGAATGATAAACCGAGTAATTGCTTTTCTTAACAGTACAATGATTTCTTTTCTCTGTGTACAAATCATAATTTTATCACTATATGATGATAATAATGTGAAAATATGTGTATTCCTTACCCAATTTGGCATCACGTATCTGTCGGGCGATCTGTGATGATAGTTGAGCACTAGAACGGTCAACACGACGCTGCTCGCCACCATGAACATGATGCAATTGAAGTATGATCCTGAATCGAGGTATTCCCGAAAATCCCCCGGAGAAAGAATACAAAAAGAAGGCGATTAGTCACGGAAATGGCGCGAGTCAGCGCAGTTACACAGCCGCTCTCTTTCACGAGAGTCGGGAATGAAAGATTATTCTCTCGGATTCTCTTAGCTCGCGGTTCGGATCGCGTAATCGCGCCTCCGCCGCAGATCCTGATCCCCGCGCTTCGTCCTCCACGCTCCCCATTTTTTCACCTCGCTAGTTTCATCCTTAATAATCTTTCATTCGCTTGCACGGCCGTTCGCGCGTTTCTGGCACGCGCACGAGCGCTCGCGCGAGGAGGCTCAAGAATTCGGCCACCGGGAGAATATTTATGTTCTCTAATGCGCAGGGCTCTTCGCGCTGAGCGTGAATTACGATGCGCCGGGAAGCGATGCAACTTTTAAAATGCACTTTTCTCACGATCCTTCATCGTGATGATGAATTTCCCCAGCAACGCAGCACCGACTGCATTCTGGAATCTTCCTCTGCAATCATCTCTCGTATCTCGATTACGTTTCCTCCTTTAGCTCGTTTCCTTCCTTTTCTCAGCTATTCGCGATATTCGCGTCTCTCATGCATTAACTTCGACTTTACTTTCGACTTTCTCGTCGGAGGAGAGAGTCTGCCATCGATCTATTTTCGACGAACAGTGCAGCCAGTAGTATACACATATCATTCTCCCGACGTCGCGAAAATTTGAGCCTCCTTGCGCGAATAAACACACACACACACACACACACACATACACACACATACCTATATATACACATACGCACACATACACACACATACAATCCACGATGACACACTCGCAGTCACACGGTGGCGGCTTGGTGCCGCCCGGATGGACCTGTCACGCGATCGACTCTCGCAACTCACACTGGAGGCGAAAGTTGAGAAAGAAACAATATAGACAAGCCAGGCAAGCGACTTATCGTCCAGTGATTTTAATCGGGGCAAATAATACAGCTAAAAAAAGAAGCACACGCATGCACGAGAGAGAACAACGTGCAACATTCTCTCAGCAACGAAGAAAAACGCACGTATATCTGAAAGCCATTGGAAAGGTATCTGAAAGACATCTTGCAGATGTCTCTTACGCGTCTTACATATATTTCTGTGTGTTGTGATTGGTCGTGCGATGGGAATCTCGAAAGGATGTCTCGCGCACGCATGTAAGATGTTTAAAAGGCATTTTCTGAACTTCGCGTGAGCATCCTTCGAATGTACTTGCGATTTAAGCTTTCCCACGGTCTCGCGCGGTTACTTTGCTTGGTAACTTTTATCTTCCACGGTCGTTTATTTCTAACGGTATGTGGCACTTTGATCGTTTTAAAGACGGAGTGGAGGAACACGTCGGTACGAGTAAAGTGCCGATCGGCTGTGCCGAAATCAGTCTTCCGCATTTCGCTGGAATAATGGAAGTAACTTGCACGGACTTGGACAGGCAAAAGTGCGAAAAGCGAGATACTCGGCGTACTTACATTGTGCATCAAGTGTGTGTGTAGACGCGTACGAAAGATAGCGAGAGAAAGAAAGAGAGAGAGAGAGAAAGAAAGAAGAGGCAGGTATAGCATTGTCTTGCGCACAGATATAGCGACGCAGAGAAACGTTAATAACCAACTGTCATGCAGCTACCGAAGATGCAACTCGACAGGAAATGCACGAAAACATGGGCTCCCGCGGCTAAAATCCCCTACGGCTTATCATCGACTTATCGTTAGTAACAGTAACAAATAACGGAAACACACACAGGGATGCGCATATCGTGAGAACGTTTAAGCTGCAGTCAACAAGACTACGCACTACGATCGGATTGATATGTGTAGAATTCATCTCCTGACTCTTATCTCTTAACAATGCGTTATCGTGCGTCTTCACGACACTGTGTCGAAGATGTCGTGATGCGAGTATAATGTATTAAATTGCGGCTTAAGTTGCAAGAACAGGGGCTGAAATCGAGGTGCGTTCGAGGTGCGTGTCCGTCTCGATCGCAGACGGGACTTTTACACGCGTCGGGTGAATTAGTCGGCGGATATTCACTTGTAACCCGATTTCCTCGGTTAAACTACGGTAACATTTGATTTACCTGCTCCCTCCCACGATGTGTACGAGCCTAATGTGATAACTGTACTTGGCTTGGGCAAAAATTCCACGAATTTCAAGATTAAGGCAAATCATGTACGTTATTGTGCGGGGTGAAAGTTACCTCCCGCCCTTTGCTCCGCGTACGTAATTGAGGCAAATCACGGAGTGGTCGGTCCTGGTCGATGCCGCGCACTTGAGAGACGTGTGCGCAGATCGGGTCGATTTTAAAATACCTCCTTAATAAAGACCTTGTTTCTAGAAAACGTGAAATATTCCGGCGCCACGCCGTAAAATATTCTAATATTCCACTTTCTCTCGGATTACTTTTTTACGAGCAAATAACCAAGACCCCTTTTATATATGCGCAGCGGCGCAACCGTTATATGCGCGCGCGGACGGACGCAAACGTTCCTTTGCAAATTAAAGGTTTTCAAGCGATACATTTTCATTTATACCTCCTCGCGCGCCAGTTGCGCTCGGACGCAGTCGAATATTTAATCCTCTCCGATCGTTCGCCGGCGCGAAGATTCGCTCATAATTCCAACTATGAAGCAATCCGCCCCCCCCCC
>NW_014555363.1:485181-490647 GCF_001313825.1 Dinoponera quadriceps
AATTCCAACTATGAAGCAATCCCCCCCCCCCCCCCCCGTCTCCTTGCTCGTTGAATCGCCATAATTGAGCGAACGGATGCGAGACGAAGTCGAAGGTCGCAAATGACCGGATGAGAAGCGCGCGGAAGTGAGAAAAAAAGAAAGAAGGAAAAAAAGATGAGAAGACGGAACGGGAGAGCTTCGAGTCCGGGCGAGTTTTAAGCGTTAAAAGGGTTGCCTTTTTAACTCCGTGTTATCTCGGCGGCTGTGTTTAACGGCTCCATAAAGCTCGGTGCGAGCGTCTCCAGCTGTGATTAATCGCCGTGTACGAAAAGCGGCTATATCTCCTCCCTCGCGCCTTTATTAATGGATCCTCAAGACTCGGCTGCCATTATGTACCCGGCTGCATATTTATGACGTTTCGAGTTACTTAAATCCAGCGCGCAGCGCGAATTGCTCCGGCGATTCGCCCGGTCGGAGATTCACGTCGGTCCGTCGCGTCGCGAAATTGCTTGATTGAGTAGCGCGGAGGAAGAGGGGAGAGCGATAAAACGCAAGGAATTAAATGCTCGGCCGAGAGGCACGAGCAATTCTTGTCCAATCGTGATGACTGCAACCTAAAGTGAATTCTTCGCGAATTTAAAGAGACCAGATGAATCGTACGTTTTTATGGCGCCTATCACGATCGCTGGTGTAAAAAATTTTCCCCGCTCTCCGCCTGACGCGCGCAAACCAATTTGCTCCGTTGAAATTTATCAGGGGGGGTTTCGTGATACTCTCAACCGATATTATGCTCGGTCAGAGATAGATGCGAGATTAAAATAACAAATAAGTATCGATCGCAAAAATGTCTATGCCGCTTTTACGTCGCGTCAACGTCGGGACACGACACTTTTGTTTCGCGCTTTATTATTCACTCCATTATTCAACATGTTTAAGTTTCGTACGGGATTAACTGAAAAAATTATCTTGGCGGTGGCGGTGTATTTATATATATATATATGTTGACGGAGGGACGTTTGCGTTTTGACGAGCAAATCTGTTTTTCACGGATATTAGATTGAACGGCGAGTTTTTCCGAATTAAACGTGAAAGCCGCTTTCATATTAATGCTGCGCCTCAGGAAAATGATATTTCGTCGAAACTGGCAGCGCGTCGCGGTTAGCGATATTTATAACGGATATTTATTTCACGCGCACGTGGGCAAACCCACTCCGAGGTGCGCGCGTGACCGACAGAAATTACGTGCGATGTGAGGCGTGAAAAGCGCGACTTTATTAACAAGCCCCGTCGGCTGTCCAATCAGCCTGATATTTTCCTCATGTAAATTCGTTTTCCGCGCGTAGATTTTCCAGTCCGCCTTCCTTTCCTTCCCTGTTCCTTATTTCCTCGAGACGCGCGTGTCGCGCTAATAACGTCGCGACCGCGATCGTGAAGTAAGCTCGCCCTCAAACTAGCGTGTAATCCGACTGTTCACGTGACGTAGACGCGCACCGTGTTATATTGCGTCGAAATTTATTTCATCCAGTAATTCCTGCTTGCTTTTCTTCACTCACGGCAAAAATTGCTGGTCGCCGTTGCCGCGAGCTGCGATTTAATTATGGCCGGTGGAACGGCCGATGTCGAATTTCCGAATGGCAGATTGGCCGTATAATTTAAACGATTTCGAATTAATTAGTTGTTACATGGCGCGACGGTCCGGTTAAAGCAGCGGATAATGTAGAATTTGTAAGTCATTGTAATGAACATTGATATTTCGCTGTGCCCGTGCTGCAATTTGTGCGTCTGAATGGCGTGTCAAAATATGGGATTTGCGTTAATTGTAATAAGGACGTGCCGAAAAATCCGACATATTCCGCATTTGCTCTTCATATCCTCTCTCTCTCTCTCCCTCTCTTTCTCAGCAGGAATTTATTGCCACGATTACTGAATATTACTGAAATGTGTGCGGTCAAGCGTTTCTCGGACACACACAAAGAACGGGATATTCAGCGTCGCGAATTGCTCGCGTATTTCGTTTTAATATCGACCTACTTTTTCTTGACGCGATCTTTCATTACGGCTCACAGGCGCGCCGACAGAGGAGAGAGTTATTCCACTCGTGACAGTTAACAAGTGGAATAACCCGGCCGTTAGGGAGACGCGAGAACGATCGTTCAAATCTCTCTCCTTCTTTCTCGGCTCACGGGTTAATTTCCGCGGATACTACCGCGCCGTGACTTCGACGCTTCTCACGTAGCACTGTTCTCATTGTCATCAACGTTCTGAAAAAAAGTGAACTGGAATGTTCACGCAACGCGTCGGAAACGAATTCGCGAAATGACGCGGCACTAACCCGGAAACCGAAACAAGCGTCTACGTTCCGTGATTTCTATTTCGTTGTATCGGACACTGCGCGGCAGGCTGGCAAACGCCTCTCCTTGCGCAACAAATCGTAATTGATCGTGGCGTGGAAAGAGTATCGGATACTAATGTCGGACGTTTACGACGACCGCACGCAGAACGGAGATCGCCAAAGGACCGGTCAGCGTCCTGTTCGCGCTTGTGCAAACGATCGATCATTGACAATATTCGACAAGACGCGCCCCGTGCGCGGCAATTTCCGCCCGACAGCCCCTCGCCCCTCCCGCGTGTGTTAAACGCGCCAGTCCGTTTGTCCGAGCGAATGAATTTCGTTATCGACGCCTAGATCGTTTCCCTCCTTAGGCGAATATTTTTTCCCTTCCCTCCGCTGACCGGAGGATCCCGCTTCGTTTCGTGTCCCGGAGTACTTCCTTCCTCGCTGAGGACACTCGTTTATCTTCTCCCTACCTTTTCATTACTCGGAGCGATCCGTCGACGGACCGACGATCGGCCCGTTCGTTACGTAGTGACGTAACGACCGTTTCCCCCGGCGTTTCCCTCTGGTGTGTCTCCCCTCTTCGCCACGTGTCGCGGCCAAACTGCATCTTCTCTTCTCCTCCCCTGTCGTCTTTTTTTTTTATGCGCTTTAACTTCCCGTTTTGCGCGCTCGCCTTTACTGCTTTACTCGATCTCCGCGTTTACGTACTACTTGCGGAGCCGTCAGCCGGCTCTTGATTACTCGGAACGATCGGTTTTATCGATACTACCGCATTCTCTCTCGAATTTTATTTTCTTCTGTTGCCGAGGGGGTGGAACACCCCGTTGTTTCCGCGCGGATCTCGCGCAGCGCTCGCATTGTTACACACGGTTTGCGATAACAGCGCTTAACGATCTCCATAAGCGCGTCGTCCGTCCCTTAATTGGCGTTAATTCTTATCGACGATAAATTTTATCGGTCTGAAATTGAAACCCCCCCCCCCCCCCCCCCNCCCCCCCCCCTCCCCACCGGGCGATTTCGCTCGTATAGGTGTTTAGGCGAGGCTACTTTTCACAATCGACGAAGCCCCGCGGTCCCGCGAGAGAAACGGTGAGAGAAATTTCAAGACGACCGAAAGGTATTTTCGTATTTCGTTAACATTTTCGACCGTTTACGGTTCGCGTTATCGCTCGGAGCGCTTATTAAACGCACGACCGTCGTTCTGCTGCTTCGTCGAGAAAAAGAGAGAGATAGAAGAAAAGACACTCTCTCTGTGCAGGAAGAAAAATACCGCCGAGAACTGTCGGCGATGGCATCGTTGCATTTTCTGATTACCAGCGCACTTCGCGACTTCCCTCCGCCCCGTAACGGCTTCGTTCCGCTAATTCCGCTGTTGTTGCTCCTCCCGCTCGTCTCGGCGATGTCGGGTTTTGCAGCTCCTTCCATTTTCGTATCAAGCCTGCGACCGGCTGCGCGCACCTGCACACTGTCCTCTTGATCGCTTGATCTCGGGGACGCGTTTTATCCCGCTTTTACGGCAACGTTTTTACATCGGCGCTGCCGCGTAATGCTGTTTACAGCGAGTCGATGGAGAGCGCCCGTTTCTGCAGGTGACTGCTGCAAATTTTAATATATCCCGACAGAGTCCTCGCGAACGATCTCTCTCTCTCTCTCTCTCTCTCGCCATTTGTTCATTCTCCGATCACGGTCCTGCCATCGTCGCATCCGAGTCGCTCCGTCGTTTCCATTATTTCCCTCTCGCCGTTTCCGCGCGCGTCTTACATCGCGAGCTCGTTGTTTACTCGCTTTTCGCTAGCAACGTCACGTAGAAATAGTCCTCCTTTCTGCTTCTTCCTCCTTTTTCTCCCTTCCTTTCTTCGCGACGATGCTCTTTCGCGCGCCCTTCGACGGAGGGAAATTCCCGATTGCATTTGAGGAATCTTCGGCTGCCGTATTATTTTTACCCGTTTTCCGCCGTCTTCCCAATTACTTGGAGTGAGCGGACGCAGGGGGCGTTTTCGTTCGCGAGTTTCGGCTGCCTTTTTCCCCTCCGGCTTTTTCACAGACATCGTACCTCCTCTCGTTCTCAATCTACCATTTTCTCTCTTCTCGCCCCTGTGTCCTTTCGCGCATTCTCGCCCCCCCCCCCCCCNGTTTTATGCGTATCGCCGTTCATTTCGCGTTTGATTACCACGCGAACGTGCGTTTACGACTCGGCCACGTGCAAGCGCCTTTTTACGTCTCCCCTCTCGACTTCGGCGTGGACTTTCCGTTCACTTTTTCCCTCTCGCGAACGATATGTCGAAATCGGTTTTTCTTCTTCTCCTTCTTGTTCTTCTCCTCTTCTCTCGGCCGCGCTATTTATAGCGCCTCGCACTTTGTAGCGCGTTGCTCGTCATATTTTGCATCGTCGAATCGAGTTGCGTTTATGAAGTTGGCGATATTTTCCCGGCAAGTAACAAACTCACGGCGAATGGAAAGTTCGGCAAGAGAACGCCTCGAAAAGTACGCCGCGCGGTGTGCCGAAAGAAGATTATTGCAAAGATTCTCTTGCGGACCCACGTCGGAGTTCCGCTGCGTTACTATTCTCCTCAGCTTCTCTCTCTATCTTTCTCTTTTTTATCTCTCAATCTCGACTTCCTCGTAAGTTTCCGCTCACGAAATGCCGATACGAGCATCACGAAGAATTTCGCGAAGACTTCCTACCCTTCCTAAAAATAATCCTTTCGATGGAGGAGAAGACGATTCGCATCATCCAATCTTTTCGGAAACTGTTGCAATTTCGCTGCGAGGGTACACGAGAGAGAGAGAGAGAGAGAGAGAGACGTGACGAGAGATGGAAAAGGAGAGACCGTCGATTCATTGCGCAGCCACGACGTGGAATAAAGTAGCGAGCGTTTTCGGGCGTTCGTCAAAGTTGCATGATACTCGGAGACTGCAGCGAGTCGTTTCGTAGCCTGGCTGCAAGAATGCGGGAAAGGAAGCGAGAAAGAGGGAGCAGAGGGCAGGAGTCGCAGAAAGCCGCCGCGGTCGAGCGGTTCTCAGACGGGTCCACCTATTCAATTGAATTCTTCGGCCGACTGGAAGAGATACGAGCTTGCGATAATAAATGCGGAGTAATGCGCCGCGTCTGCTTCCTCGTGACGGCGTTTGCACGAGGTGGGAGG
>NW_014555363.1:490716-498739 GCF_001313825.1 Dinoponera quadriceps
GGACATTAGTCAATTCGCGAGCGGGTTATCGCGCGAGTACTTGAGCGATCGCCGCGACACGGCAAATATCCCGTTCGCAAACCTCCCTCGAATTATTGATGCAACCAAAAGCCGGAGTAATTTCGGATCGAAGAAAGGCCGCTCGGAAGGACGAAGTCATCTCGCCGCGGGTAATTAATTATTCCGCGCGTAATCTCGCGTGCTCTTTCCAGGCTCGCGATGGAGAATCGGGCGCATGAATCGTTACTCGATCCAACGTCTGCAGTAGCGGAAGGAGTAGAGGAGCGGGAGGAGGCGTCGGCGAGAGGGGGTATTGCGGGCTCCCGGTAACAAACCGTTGAGAATCTCTGCTTTACGCGATGACTATTGTAGTCGGCGACGACGTAGCCTCGTTCCGTGTTGCTCGTGTGGGTGTGTCGCCGGCGACATATACGTACGTACGCGCACCGCATACGTATACACACACACACACACAACCGTGAGGAGGCATTTAAATAAGTCACACGCGAGTTCCCTTACGATTTTTATCGGCACCCCACCTGTCGGACTCGCGCACGTCCGTGGGCGTACAGTAACGGTGGCCGATGGCTGCGATGCGGAGGTGTAAATAAATAAATCACGCTGAGCGCTATACGAGTTTCCGCACCATTGTTGCCCCATTGTGCCTCTCGTCCGCGACGCCGCTATCGTTACCATAGTAATTCTTTCGGTACATTATTTAAATCAAATAATCCGACATTCCCGGTTACGGGGTTACGTCTCGGGGAACGCGATCAACGCGCATCGTCCACCGTGTTCCTCTCTTCCACGCCAGGCGTATATCTTTGTGAATCACGATGGTAAACTAAATCGCTTTTTAAATTCCTCGCGGGCTTTCGAGTAAATAAAACGGGGGAAACGGGATACGGCGAATACGACGTTAAGTTATGTCACGGCTCACGCGATGTCTCCAGGTGCATCACGGTTGAAGGACAAAATGGCCGCGTTAAGGGATTGGGAGGGAGAGAGGTAGACCGATGGGCGGTTTCAATCTTGTTAGGCCAACTCGCGACAGGTCACGTAGCGATTCTGCCAAGTTCATATTTCGTGCAACGCGAAGATTCAACGTTACTGGCTTATACGACTGTTGCACGTACGCGGACGGGAAAGCAGTCGTAAATTTCGTCGCGCCACCGTCGCGTTCCATATGGTTTGGTATGATGTCGCGGAATTTTATTCAATGCATTTGGCGCGCCGCTTACTGAATCGCGAACGGATTGTCGAGCACTTACATTCCCCGCCGAGCGCGTGTCCCGGCCGTGATTATTGTCGGCAGTTTGGTGATCGTTTACGTCCCGTTTCCGTGCGGATTGCTCTTTAAAGCGCGCTTCTTTCCGCGCCGCGGCGCGTCGGAAGCGCAGCGTCTTCTCGCGCGCGCGGTTATTACTCCCGTCCCTCCCGCTCGTGTGAATTTCCGCACAGTGGAGTCCGCGTCGCGGAATTCCGCGGCTTTGAAAATTAAAAATTTTTACATCGTACGTTGCACACATTCCGTTTCTCGCGCTCGGAGTTTACGTTTTTACAATGCGCCGTTAAAGAAGGTTAATTTCTCCGCGGAGAAATTTTTTCGACTCTACCGCGCTATTTTGCGTCTCGCGCGGCCTCGCAGGCTCGCGGTGTGTTTTTACCTTCGGCTGCTTTATTTCGGTATCACGGTGGGACTTTTCAATCATAAATTCGGAGGAACGAAGGAAATGTAATTAGAACCATGTCGGAGTGGGCATACAATGTAAAGAAAACGCGAGGGAATTCACAAACGTAAGAAATTTGACGTTTACATTTTTAAACACACTCACTCCCTTTCTCTCTCTCTCTCTCTCTCTTCTCGTGTACACTGTTAATACGCTAAACAATTCAACGATAAATTTAACGAAATTTAACCATCAATTACGCGAAATGTACGTTATGCAAAAATATAATTTGATGTGAATTTGAAGAGTTTAGAATTCTATGCAGGGATTTCAAAACGCGGAATGAGAATCAAGGGCGGATATAACCGGAAGGCGAATCCGGCACGTGTTTGCCGTACGGAGAGAGAGAGAGAGAGACAGACAGAGAGACGATGGTGCACAGACGGTAGATAATTTAGATCTTACATTTGCATAATGTAGAACGTTATTTGATCCCGAGTGTTACATTTACGGCCGGCGTGTATGCGTCTACGTGACCGATGACGGTGGTCGGACATGCAAATAATAACACGTACGCGCGTCGGCGGCTCGCGAGATTCGGGAAAGAAGAGGAAGCGCGGAGAATAGAGTAGATAGGAATTTCCAGTGGCGGTTGCACGCTCACAGTACATACATCCTCGAACGTCACCCAAATTACGCCTCGCCACCGGCTTATCAGCAGTAAAAATGATATATCGCCGTGGAAAGAGCCGCGTGAGAGAGCTTAATGGCTCGAGAAGTTAAACCTAACTACATTTAATTGTAAAATGAATCACGCTCATGCGCTCCCGACAATGGTTAATATAGACTCCGCGAGCGCGAATTATACACTCGTGGAGGTTCCGAGTCGAAATTTTGATGCTACTTTGGCGTTCTTAAGGATACTTTGCGCCTATTCAGATGACCTACAATAGACTAGTAAACGTTTACTTTGACGATACCGTCAATTATACATTTCTATCTCGAATTTTTTGATTCTGGAGATTTTATTTTCATGCTATACTTTGAACAACCTATTTTGATGATAAAACGGAAATTTAAGACATCATCAGGATTGAAGCAGGAGTAAGTTGTATTGTTAGAATCGAAATTGAAGTCATCCTAGCTCCTAGTGTGCAGAATTAAAATTTTAATACAAAGGCCAATATTTTTAATAGAGATAGTGGCGTTTTGTTGCGCAACACACATACACATTGTGCGTATCGTGATTTCCTTCTCGATGTAAAATCGAAGAGATTCGTTGGGACATCTCTCGTCTCACTGGACGGCGACGATTAGTTTCCTCTCATATGCAAATCCAACATTACGGAGGTAGAGAGAGAGAGAGGGAATCGTCGTTTCTTATTATTTACAGACTCATATTCCCGCTTGTAATCACGGTGAAATGAGCTTCGGAAGCTCTCCGAGTAAGGTATGTTCTGACGGGGGATTCCATTTTTCTGCAAATTCCTGCCGATGGATTCCCGGTGCGATCATCGATTATTGATTATCCGAGGGATAAAAGCCAGAACAAACGACGGTGTCGTCGATATGGCTGGTTACGCAGTCGCGGCGTATTCACTGTAATTATCTGCAAATGACGTGGACCATCTGCGCGAAAACATTTCCGGTTTTCGCCGATACTATCGACCGGCCCGGCCGAAAGTACGTCGAAGGCAAACAGAATTGGGGAAACGCTGTTCCAGATTCAACAGTTTCCTCTCTCTCTCTCCCCCCCCTCCCTCCCTCCCTCCCTCTCTCACTCTATAAATATATGCTGCGGTACAGATTATTGCAACGAGAGGTGGTTTGACATTTGTTGCATTTCGGAACGGGCTACCCGTTCTCGGTTGGGATCGGCTTCATATTTCGTCCATCCAAACGCACGTAATGCGGTTATGCGCTCTCTCCCTCTCTTTCCTCCGGCAGCCCTGCCGAAGTCTGCGGAGCATTATTTCATCGTTGTAACGCGCGTACGTGCCCGGATATGTGCGTCGCTCGTATCGCCTCGCACGCGTAAACCATAATCATCGTCCGAGGCGCGTCCTCTTTCTCTCGTGGCGCCGGCCGAGAAGAGATTTCGCGCACGCGTCGAGATTTCTGAAATACGGTGGCGTCGCGTCGGACTATTACAGCCGCCGCAAAGCGCGCTTCTATTGTCCGGGTTAATTACCAAGACACGCGGTAACAATGATTTAATTAAATGCGCAAACACGGCCGCGCCACGTCGAGTAATTCGGGGGCGAAAATGCGTGAGCGCACGCGTCCGTGTGTCTCGGGACGAGATACCCGACCGATGGTCAATTATTTCCTCCACTCGATTCGCGGATTAAGATATATACTTGTTAAACGTTTTTCGCAGGCATCGCGAGTAACGGATTGTATTCCGGGGCGGACTCGAAAACACGAAGCTCTCCCAATTCCCAGTATGAATATTTTCGCGCGCATCGGTTTGTTATCTTTCAAAGCGTTCGGCTCGCGCACGCGCGCGAGATCGCGCATTCCGCTCCACTATCGCCACTCAAGCGAGTACACTTGTTTTAATGTTAGTTTTAGTTTTCAGTTGTCTTTTCGTACACCGATGTATCCTTTATTTACAATAATCTTAGCATTCGTTTCCCCATCTATTTTCCCGTTTCGATTTTTCACGCGATATATTGAGCGCATAACACGCATATTCGCGGCCGTCGATGTTGGCTTGAAAATATTCCGAGATTATCGTAACAATCTTTGGATAGGGCGTCTCGGTGTGTATGTCCTCGGGACGATCGACCCATCTCGAATGGATGATCGACATCGACCGTTCCCATCGAGACCGGCGAGTATATCTCCGACGACGCGTACATCTCCCGCATTGTGCGCGCAAATTCGGCGGCGTCGAAACTTGCGATGCTCGTGTTGACGATTCCCGTTGGCCGTATGTTCAAATTAACGCGATCGCGCCGCGGTCGCGCGCACAATCAAAACAGAAACACACCGTTTCGAAGTGGTGTAATTTTATCGCTCGGGATAATTATGTTGAATTCATGCCGCCGACGGCGGACATTTTGCGTGCGGGGACACGTATAATTATGCACACGCGTTGAGACGTCGAGATATAACGCGTGTTATATTAGACAACAGCCCTCCCGTTTTCAACCTACACGCCTCTCACGCGCCCGGTCTGTCGCGCCGTGGATATATTTTAATGTGCGCGCTGAAATATCGATTTTAACGGGGCGAGTCGGGGAGGTATATGCGACGGAAATACTCGCTCTTGAACTTCGTACTCCAACCCTCTCGACAGCCTACAGTAATAATTATAACTACATCTGCATAATCGAGCGGTGCCACTTCAGAAGCAGTGAGTAGAACTAGCGATAAGAGGTGGTACGGGAGCAAGTAATAATATTAGTGATAGTAACAGCGGAAGAAGAAGTAGAAGAAGTAGAAGTAGTAGTAGAAGAAGAAGAAGAGGAGGAAGAGAAAGAGCAGTGGGGAAAGAGAGCGATGCACTTTCCATAAATCGTCTAATGTCAATATGCTCCGTGTGTGTGTGAGAGATTCACTTCGCTGCCAACAGAGTCAATCAATGTGCGCCATGCACGTAATATGCTACGTACTTTACCAAACGCACGATATACTCGGATGCTTGGACGCGTGTCATAGAAACGAGAGAAAGACAGACAGGGGGCATGGGGGGTGGTGGGCAGAGACAGACTGGGGGGAATAGAGAGCGCTAAGTTCTGCTGCGTGGTTCGAGACAAGGTCTAAGTTTTCTACGGTGATCGTGAAGTATGCGCCAACCAGTTGATTACTCGAGGGATCTTTAGTAAGCCTTAACAGTCAGCGAGAGAGTAAGAGAGAGAGAGAGAGAGACATAGAAAGAAAGACAGAGATAGATAGGTAGATACAGGTGAAGACAGAAAAGCGACTTTGTGGCTCTCAAAATGCGTTCCACAGAGAGTGAGAGATGAAAATAGAGACAGAGAGAGAGAGAGAGAGAGACAGAGGCAAAGAAGCGACTACCAAGTCTGACATAGCGTGTAAAAGGGGGTTGTATACGCAGATCGTTCTACGATCGTGTACGTCGGGTCGATCGCGACGTGTGTGCGACGTTCCAAAGACAGAGCTGGCAGGGCTGACAGGTCGACAGCGGAGAGCAGAAATCCAACGAGAGGCGAGCGACGGCGAGATCGCGAAGTAATAATAATGACGAGGGGGGAGGGGGGATAGTAGTAGAAGTAGTAGCAACACGACAATGGCGGTATATAGAGTGGCGGTTATAAGTAACTAGTACAGCTCATAGAGTGGCTCGTCATACGCTTTACTTATCGTACGGCATACGCAGGTCGGAGTTTCGCGAGACTGCAGAGCGACAGGAGGCGGCGGTCTACGCAAGTGGAGAAGAGAGAAGTGTGGTAGAGCGGGGCGAGGGAGGGGGGGGGAGGACGGATGGCGGCGACGGTGGTGGTGGTGATGCGGTCGTGGCGGAGGAAGAGAATTTTAACTCCTGAGTGGCATTATCGGGTCACGACTAACGTTTCGCGTGAATAATTTTTTTACGAGCGCGCACCGAAACACCCCGGCGTAGTTCCTCCCCTCGTGTGTAAATTCTGCAACGTCTTCGTCTCCCTCGTCGACCTGAGAACGAAAATCCCGTAGCTGGTGCGAGACAGGAGAAGAGAAGCTCTCTCGCGGTCTATTTTATTTCGCAGCGCTGCGTCGGCCGCGCGGTTTCATCTTCTTTCGCGGGGTCGGCCGTTGTATTTCATCATTTTCCATCGTGACGATTGGTTTACCGGCGAAACAAAGACGGAACGCCACTCAAGAGCGGTAGGCGGGAGGGCGGGAAAGAGAGTGAGAAAAAGAGAGCGAGGGGAAAGAGGTAGAGAGAAAAAGAGAGAGAGAGAGAGAGGTAGACAGAGTTGGGCAGAGTAGAAAGAGAGTCGGAAAGACAGACTGTGGACGGTGCTGGAAAGTAAGAGACCATTTCCTTGATTCAGAGAGCTTTCGGTGCAGCTTACACTTTCACGTGATACGTTTTACCACTACTAATGCACTAAACTCGTAAGATTCGCTAACACCCGGTCAGAAGGTCAGAGACTCTGCGTAGGAGAGAGTTTGCAGATTGAGATCGAGCGTGATAGCATTCTCGTAGTCGTTCACATTCACACGCACGCGCAAGCTTCTCTTCGCGTTCTCCGGTGGCGGTCGCGTAGCTAGCGGAAAAGAGCTACCACCGAAGCAAAGCGTGGTTAAGGTAGCGTACGCATCGGCTACCTTGACGACCCGTCGGGTGATCGCAACTCGATGCGAGTCGCTCTTCTTCCGTAATTATCCAACGTGATTTAGATGTCGAGCGAACACACACAGCGACGATTAACCGGAGCAATCCGACGTTCGACGCTGTCGTTCGCATCAGACACCCATAAATCTAAGTTAGTGTTCAGCAAGGTTTAATCGATATGTTCAGTGGGACGGCCTGTATTATTTTCAAGTGTCTCGAGAACAAAGTTTGTTCTCCGAAGCCACTTCCAATGCGCGACACATCGTCGTCGTGCGCGCACGTCGATGAAATTACTCGCGCTCCGGTCTGATTTAACGAGCGAACTCGCCGACACTCGGCGGTTCTCACAGGTTGTCATTGATCATGTGGCCGATGTGCACGCGGCCTTAAAGGGCGACAGGTCTGAGGGATCATTTCGCGGCGCGCGCGCGTTAAGAAGCGTGCGCATCGCTCGCAGGGAATTGGCAGAGCGACAAAGCGTTGCCGACTGAATGGGGAAGCTCGCGCCGTTCCATTGAAACGCATCGGCTCGCACTTTAGAGCCCTTCGACGCGAGCGAACACGCATGCCGTCCAAAGGCTCGCCCACATGTAACCGATTGTCACGCGAAGGTGAATCCTGTCATCTTGTTCCGCAATAGAGCGACGTGTCGCGAGCGGCGACGCGACGAAAAAGACCGGCGTGAACGCCGAGTGAAATCTGAAGCGACGAGCGAACGCGGCGCGCGAGAGTTCTTTCGAAACGGAAGTGATAACTATGATTTGTGAAATTTCTCGTTTTCCTTAAGGAGGTCGCAAAGCGAAACAAGTTTGATAAGAATTTGATGAAACTTGCACCACGTCTACGTTGAAAAATATTATCTGACTGAGCTGAGATATTTGCAGCTAAAGTTGACACTTTTCATACGTGCCCCTTGAGATTAACATGCCATTTTTAATTTCTGTTTTTAATATCCTCTAAATTAAAAATAAGATTTTGACGAAAAATTACTATAATATTAAATACTAATATTAAAGACTAACACATACGTTATATATATATATATATATATATATATATATATATA
>NW_014555363.1:498973-528266 GCF_001313825.1 Dinoponera quadriceps
TATATATATATATATATATATATATATATTAGAATTATTGGTCATTTATTTTGAAAAATAAACAGTGTCAAGTTCATCATTTATAGTAATATTCGAAATGCATATAAATATGCACATATTTAAACATTTATATATACCGCTTTCGGTTATTTGATCAATTGGTGCATAAATATAACATTAATAAAACAAATAAAAAAATATTTTCGTAATTATAATATCGTCTATATATGTTTACCCTGACTTCGTTTCAAATTAACATTTATTATTTAGATAATGAAACAAATGTGCAGGACATAATTTTGCTCGGCAAATACCAAATTTATGAGTAGCTCCCTTGATATACCACTGAAAATATACGATACTGAGCCTTACAGTCTCCTGAGGACATTTGTGAGATTTTTCTTTTTCTCCAATTTTCCCGCAAACGCGAATCTCTCGGAGAACGAGAATTACGCTGTTGTTCATTGACGTTTGTTCATCGTTGGAAACGATGTAATATAATTTTGGCGGGCGGGCAAATTTTGACATGAGATTCCGTGACGTTTCGCGTGTCGAAGGAGCCTCGGAATCAGGCGTTCCGTTCGATCAACCGGCAAATTCACGCCGTTTTCCCCTTGGTGAGATGCGAGCGAGCTTTTGGCGGCTCGATTATCATAATGATCAGCGATTCGTCTGTTTCGTGCGCGTCGTATCTGGCGCGCGCGTAATGTTTCCATCCGAGCAGGCCCGGCAGTACGCATTGCGCTGCATAATTCACATTTCATGCGACGCATAACTCGCGGAGGCGCGCGCGCGGGATTGTTACCATTTCGAGAAGACTCGGCTGAACTTTATCGATCTGTATTAAACGTGGCGACACGCGTCGCTGCCGCGCTGCGGGGACCGCATTTTGCATTTCTCGCGTTCGATCCCCGGCACCGCTTTTCTCAATCGTGATCCACGAAACGCGGCTGACGTGTGCGAATTACAAAACACGCATCTTAACGCAATGCGTACCGGCGGGGGTCCTTTGCGTTGTTTGCGGGGCTGTTACGAGGTATCGCGCGAATCGCCTCTCGGGAAAATTCGCAGCTCCGAGTAAAAGTGCGCCGAGTCTCGTGGAGTCTCAGTACCGTATTCACATCCCACATTTCGGCTCCCACATTCTATATACGTGATCTCTTCAATATGACTGTACCCGAAGATAACGCGGATGATTTTGTTGAATATCACCGTTGAAAATCACGCACCTTCGAGCGACGAAGATTCAGAGGACGAGACGAGCGTGCTCGTCGTTCAACGTGGGATATGACTGCGGATTTTCGCGTAGAATCGCGAGTCTCTCGGAGGCCCGGCCGTGGATTCGTTTCCTTCGTCGACAACGATTCATTGACGGCGAGTGCGATCGAACGAGCTTGTATTCTCGGTCGAATGCCGAGCGGTTCGCGAGGAACGCTGAATAAACGACGTCGACGACGACGACAGCGGATGGGACGAAACGCATAAAGCGTTTAACGCACACGCACACGCGAACGGGGCTAATATCTCGTTCGCTGTAATTAGGAATGACGTATCGCAGTTTAATTGTCCGCCGTGTAATTTATTTGCCGCAAAAGCGATGTGCGTCGTGTGCAGAACGGAAACGGGCTATGTGACTCCGCTGGTGAACGAATATGTGTGTGTGTGTGTGTGTGTATTTTCGCTGTCCGCTATCTCATTCGCCAATTTATTAACACCGCATTCGCGATCGACGCTTTATCATTGTCCTTGTTGTGCGCGCGCGCCCACAACAGAGCGCGTTACATCCGCGCTGCTGCACATCGTGGATCACGAGACTTTGTCGCCGAGATTTACCGTGGGTTATTTGCGGCGGGCTGAACTACGGAAATCGCGCTACTGGAGAAAAGCAGTAAGAAGCGGAGTGGGCGATCGAGCCAAGTACCGCCCTTTCCATTGGCCAAATTTATGCTTGTAGCCGGTTTAGAGGAAGACAACCTTTCCCCTGTTCGTATCGCGCGACTCAACCGGTGCTTATCCGTCCCTTATAAATCCGCGTCCGAGTGTGTTTTGCATGCCGCGAAAAACATTAACATCGGCGCGTGCTCGCGTTTATCGGTTAATAATCCCCCCCCCCCTCCTCCCCGGATGGTCAACGGCGAATATAACATGCAGTAACGAAATACGCGATACGTAATTATACCTTCGTTACGCCCGCTGAATTATAGACGCGAATTTATGCTCGCCGTAATGCTCGGTGATGTATATCAATCATTCCATTTGCATTCAACCGGCAGCAAGGTCACAATTCCGGCTGGTCCGGCTTGCTGCAGTCATTATCGTTATGAAAAGTTCATGACCTACAATAGTCCCGACGAAGAGGAGCCGCCTGTCCGATCGAAAATCTGAGCGCCGGGGAGAACGCAAATTTTCACGTAAAATTCGACATATTTGCATCACGTAGAGACGGAATAATCCTGGTTTCCGGAAGCAATTCGAAAATGATATCGCGTCGATACAAATGTGGAAACGCGACGCAGCCGGCGATGACGGTATGCAAATCTTCCGGGTGATGCGATTTCGCGTCGGAAACGCGAATCGACCGGAAGCAGCGTGTTGCCGTCGTGTAAATTAGGTCGGGTTCGATCGTCGGCGGTGCGCGAATACCGTAGTCCTTCGGCGAGAAGCAACGTATAAATAATCGCGAGCGGCCGTCGCGATACGGCGCGTTTCAATGAATTTCGACGCGAGTCGCGCGCGCGAATGAGGGATGATCATTCGGCTCTTGTCTGGATTTTGGCGCACGACGAACGCACCGCGGAGACCGCGCGGCGACACTTAACGCGATGATAATCGTGATATCGCACGCGACACGAGTCGAATTCAATTATTTGATTTCCGAGAGTTACGCGACCCGGCGAACGTCAAATTACACATCGCCTCGTTGGAGATTAGATGTCATTCGCGATCCGCACGATTCGTCGCGACAGGTACGCGTTCTGTGTGCGCGCGTCGCGCTCGCCGGCGTCGTTGTCGTTGTTTTCGCTGCCGCGAATGAAAAGAATAGGAGCGCCGGGAGTTGGACGAAAGGGATGGGCGCATTGTTCGAAATCCAATCTGACACTGTTAACTCGGCTCACCTGAATACTCGTCTCATACGCGCGCGCAGTGTGTTTTCCACAGCCCGTCGAAAAAACTATAATTCTTCTCTCCTCGTTTTGTCGCGCGAATTCCTCATGAACCGTTCGATGAATTTGACGCGAGATATGCTGAATGATTAATGATCATTTTATATAGGATGCGTTTTCTAGGAGTTAAACTTCTTTCCTGAGATGGACTCTCCCGTTCCGGTATTTGGAAATGGGACTCAATTTCTAAGCTGTTTAATGCTAGATAGCAAAAATCATCCGGGATATATTTAACGTTACGCCTTTGTATCAACAGTCATCCTGATTGGCGTAAAAATATTCATGACCACCGAAAAGGATTTATCTTCCTGAAATGTTGAAAGAAGATTCAATGTTTAAATATTTTTATTCAATAACAAATGTCAAAATGTATGGAATATATATATGAAGAAAAGTATTTTTTTTTTTGGATTTGATAAAATTTCTTTAATTGAAACATTTGTCTTTTGGAATGGGACAAACAGAAGAATGTTTGTTTTATAAACAAGATTGTTTGTTCAATAAACAAGATTGTTTGGTTGCTCCAACGATAAATATCTTTGTGTCAAACAATATATTTATATTTGTATCCAAACATTATAATAGTTGTATATTAGTATGTCACAAGTAATAAGTTATTTAAAAAAAGTAACAGAAGTTGTGTTAGAAAAATATTAAAAAAACTTTTTTCGTGTTAAAAAAATATTAAAAAAACTTTTTTTCGTTTCAGTGCAACGATATTTAATATATAATGAAATAAACTCGTCTTTCACTGAGAACCAAGTATTATTTCCTCTACATAATATTGGTTCTTTCCCATCAAACAACATAGTTTACTCTAGTGGAACAACATTTTCACTCAAACCAAATAATACTTGACATTAAGTTATGTTGATTATATTAAACAAACCCAAGTTAAATAAACATGTATACTAAATGAAACTTTTTTCTCTGTGTACTAAACGGAAATTTTGTTTCACCGCGAGATTAAGAGATAAAACCGATAAGAGATGACCGGCACGAACTCGCGCGATATATTTCGAGAGCAACATGAACAAAAACTGCGATTAACATATGTGCGTCTAGTTATTCCAGTTGTCCGTGAGAATTTGCGTTGTTTCGCATTAGTTCGATAATCGTTCGCATGTTCACCTTGCCGATGTGTCATACGTTTTTGCGAAATTGGACTTCGACAGTGCGGCGGCTACGAATGCTTCGTGATGCGCCGATAATGAAATAGCCGTCTACATTTGCTCCCAATGCGGTTAAATTAAATATCGTGTATTTTTTTTCTTCCTCCAACACGAACGAAAATTCGATAGGACGCGTTCGTGACCGATAGATACGATTGCGAAATAATTGTGAATTATCCGGTCATGTGGAAATACACCCCGGGTTTCAGAGGGGGAGGGGAAGCGGAATAGGTCGAGGATGAAACGTTGAGAACGAAATTCACTTCGAATGCCGGAAGGAAATTTTTCGCGCGCGCGCGCGAGCGAGCGAGCGAATGCGCGTATGTTGGCCGAAGCGGTTTATGCTTGCTCGTGTCTTTGAATTTACATGAGCCTTTAAATTTCCACGCGGCTGCACCGCCCGTTTCTGTGCGGTGCATTCGATATAAGTATCCTTAGAAACGAAGAGGGCCATCGTAAGTGCGCCGTGCGCATTTAGCCTGCATTTTGCGATTTTTGGCCCGGCCGAAAGCTGTTTTAGGAATTAAATATGTGGGGGGCGGAAGAGAGAAAAAAAAAATTGGAAAAATCTCTAGTCACTTTCGCGGCACGTTTGCGGGAAAATTGTAAAGTTGGGTGATATGAAAATATCGGAGGAGCGAAATATTCGACTGTACTTTTCTTCCTTCTTCCGAATCGTTCTACTTTTCGTGTTCAGTCACTTCGTTCTGGTCGCGTGTCTGTCCCGATAAAGTAATCGGAAAGATTCAAAAGCTTACGAAAGCATAAGTCCGAGAGTCCTGTTTTCGCGATTTCAGATTGACATTAAGTATTCTCTCTCTCTGTGTCAGCTAAAGGGAGTCGTTGCGAGCGTACCGGATACGACGTCTCGTCGTTTGACAAGTTTCGCGAGAGGCAAGCGGAAGAATTCTTTAGGGGGTTCGCCGGCACGGCGGACGGAGATACGTTCGGCGAGTTCAAGCTAATTATACTTCGGAGCGCGCTTTTCGAAGTTGACTGAACGAGAGATTGCCCGGCGTTGTTTTTCATTCATGAGCCAGTTAACTTTCGCGCTGGGAAGTACGCGACACTCAAAGGGACGTAATTCTCGGCTCGGTGCGCCATATACGAGTCATCTGCCCGAATTGATACGGACGATTAAGGGCGCAGCCGTGCTCGCACGTCCGCGAGCGCGAGACGGCTCAAATTTACGAGGTGTGCGCTTATAATATCGTAATTCGCCACCTGCTGGATTATGACTCGTAAAGTTTCAGCGCACGGAAACATTCGGCGCCGAGTGTCTACGTGCCGCGCTCTATTTGTTTCCCCGCTCTCCTCCCGCGCGCACGGAGAGAGAGAGAGAGAGAGAGCGAGTCTCAATTATTTCCCCGCCCCGAACTCCCTTATCGGAACGTTTATTCTTTACGATTCGTCGTCCATAAACGGTCGTGACGGTGATCACGACGGTGGAGTACGTAGTGTACTGCGCTCGGTAATTTGACGTCGTAAAAGGTATGCTTTATTGTAAGGCCGTAACGTTCGACAAGATTTCGGAACGAGAGATCGGGCCGAGTGAAACATGATATCTGAGCAAACTTCCGCAGCAACGAGTCGTAAAGTTGAGCGCCGGCGAATTAAAGAATGGTTCTGTTTTATCGCCCTCGCGATTACGAGAAAGGAAGATACATGCTTTTGGAAGTCTCGTGTCTCTCACCGAAAAGGAAAATATGCCCGACGGATTCTCCTAAATTGCACGATCGCGCCGTAAATAGTGGAGTTAAACGGCACCGGTAGGGATTAATTTGTGCCATAATGTAGCGAGATTTTAAACCGGGAGGAGCGGGTTAACGAGAAGCTGGTACCAACACGGGGATTACTTTCTCGGGTATTAAATGCGCCACTTGAATCTTTATTTACGTAGCACGAGGTTACCTTTGCCGATGCAATCTGACTCCACCTTGCAGTATCCTTTATCGCGCGATCTGAGTTTCGTTTCTACACGGGACGCCCTGATTGCGAAATAAACCCGCGTTTAGGCAACTTAATCTATCGTAATTGTTTCTCCTGTTACCGCGCGTAATTATAAGATTTCTTAACCGTCGCGCGCACTTTCCGAGCCATCGATATCCTCGTAAATAATACGCGACCTTCAGGTTGCGCCGCCTAGAAATAACCGCCTTTGACCAATGGAAAAGGTATCATGTCGATCATTGCTGTAATTATTGAAATTGCTGACTGTCAAAATCACTAAAAAGGGATTTCCGAATGAAGCGATCTTCAACCTTGTCTTCTCCGCTTTCGTGGCATATATCTTTTCATCCTCGTGGGAAACGTGCTGAATTTTTTATTCTGGAAATAAAAAATTGCGCAAACAAAAATTAATCTTAATTTTTTTCTTTTAACACAAAATGATTTTGCATACCGAGTAAGCGATTCGCATCTTTGATTGCAAAATCGTTGCTTTGCTCTCTTAAACTGCCTCTGGAAAATTTCGTGAAATCAAGAACGTCGATTCCAAAGCTCGTTTTTAAGCAGTCAGAGATAGTGGTGTGTGTCGTGTGCTGCGATTGTGTCGGTGAATGATGTCGATGCTCGAGTGATGACTCGGACTGTGGAAGAGAAAATGGAGAGGAGTCGAAAATGAAGGCAGGAGATCGGAGCAAGGTGGAGGATCATCACGGGAAGTACCTTCTATCCGACTTGCCAGTCCAAATGTGACGAAACGTCGCGGAGAAGAGTCGCGTTGGTCGCTGCGCGATGTGAATGCGATAAGTTGAAAAACGCTCGCAGTTGAGAGGTCACGATTGCAGCTGCCGCGTTTGTCGGGTCTTACCTGGCGACATCGTATGTGCAAGTATTGCACTCGCGCGAAATACGCGTTAAGCAGTGATTACATTTAGCAGACATTGCCTGTAACGCACATACATCCACTAGTCTCTTGCACTCAAGTACACTCACGTGACATTCACGCGCTCACTTCGCGACGTTCACTTGCGTTTCCTCCGCGTCCCAGATAGAGACGATCGAGAATGTCATATCGCGTTAACTTCCTCCCTTGTGTCGCGTCTGTCTTTCGGTTTTCATCAAAACATTTCTCTAGCAATTAAATATTCTCCCGTTATGTTCGCGGAATAGATGAAATAACAACGAGGAATAACATCTTTGTCCAATCCGATCGCAGCGTAAAAATCAGCGCGTGAATTATTCAAGTCGAAGAGAGAATACTGTTTTGGCGGGGAAGATAACTGACATTTAACCGCAATTGGAATATTTCGTGAGAGCTCTATTGAAATATCAAAGCGCACCAATGTTGAACACTAATTACTGGGTTTGTGATGATTATAAATTAAATATAAGATTACCATAATTACTGGTAATATAAACGTTTCATTAACATTTAACGGGTTCGAATCTGCTGTAGCACCGCATGTTTCACGAGAGAACAGTTTCGAGCAAAACACTAAAAGAAACATTCGCAATCGAACGATAAAACAACCGTAACGAATGGCGTTATTTCGAGAGCTCGTTCGATCGCACGATAATTGCCTCTCATAGATCATCCCTTGGCATCGATCTTACCACATAATGACATTGTTCTCGTTATTGTTATCGTCACGACTGGAAGGAGACGAAGGAAAGAATCTAGGCGATTCTGTCGCGAGTGAGAGAGGGTGTGCGTCGTGTAGGGAGTTTCCCCGAGTTCAATCTATCACGACGTTTGGCCGCAAATCGTTCTCCGAATCCGGAGCAGTGAAAGAGCGGGGCCGCGCGTTGAGAAGCAGGCTTTTTGTTTCATGTCTCCACGTCGATTCGTTCGCGAGTTACGGCTCTTCAAAGTTTCGCCGCGCTCGCTATTAAAGGACGCTAACGTGCGCGAGCGACGGCTCTTTAAAGTGCGCACTGCGCACGCGCCGGAGAGACCGCTGACCACGTGGTCAATAGCTGACGCGAGATGGGAGTGAGTCCGCGCCGTATCAGCTGTTGACCACGTGGTCGCCGGTCGCACCGGAACAGTGCGACTTTTTAAACCGCCGTCGCTCGCTCTGCTTTGCCCGTGTCGCGAAACTCGGCAAGTTATTCTCAAGTGGTAGACTCCGGCAGATGTCGGAGCAATTAAAAACGACTCGATATAATCGTCATCGATACCTTCGAGTTTCCAGATATCGTGTCGCAGCGACTTGAAACAAAATTTCCTCGAAAAGCTGAGACTCCCCCGCGCTTCTGAAGTCGTTTCTCGAGACGAGGAGAGATTATAATTAACGAAATTCGATTATCGTGATAGAAATTCTCGACTGTCTTCCGAGTGGTGTAGAAATGAGTCCGCGAGAATTGAGGACCTCAGTTTGAATTAGTGATACTGCAAAGCGTCACTTTTCCGATTCCACTGAGCATAAGGTGCGATTGAAAGGAAAGAGACAATAATGAAAGCTCTTTCTTCGATTTTGTTGTTTCTGGAAATCGATCGAATTTGCTTTGCCAGATCCAGAGGAGAGATAATATTTATAAATGGCAGATATCGTGTGTGTGTCGCTTGACCAGTTCATTATCTCGCTTAATTATCCATGTGTTAGGAGAAAGGAAACTCCCCACAGTGTCGAGTTAGTCGTCGGGGTAGGTAGGTAGGAAAGGTGGATCGGTACCTATAAGTGGCACCGCCTCGGAGGTTCGCGTCAACACGTGGGCCACCAGCAGGGAAAACACCGTCTGTGACAACAGGATGGTCACACCTGCAACATCATACACACACACACCCGCCTGGTTTTCGTGTCCTGCATCGGCGTAGACGACGTGCACATGTGCGTGAAACTGATCGATCGATCAGTTGATCGTTCCTCTCCTTTCTTCTCTCTCTCTCTCTCTCTCTCTTTCTTTCTTTCTTCCTATCTTGCTCTTTCTGTGTCTCACTTTTTCCTCTTGCGGAGATTGTTTGTCCGGATCGTCGGGGGACTTGCCCGAAAGAAAATATCGCGCGCTGAAAGAAAACGGGGGGAGGGGGGGAAGGGAGAAAGAAGCGAGAAAGCCGGGGGGAAACGGTGAATTTCACGAGGAAGAATACGGTCGATGTTTTCGTGAAACTCGGCGCGTTGCGCATTATGTGTGACTGCAACTGCGACCATCACCGTCGGTCACGATGTGAGTTTTTCTTTGCCTGTCCCCCCTCCCCTTCGTAACCCCGGTCTTTTTTCTCCTTTTCGTCGCGCCAGGCTCTACGGACGAACTTTCGAGAAGTTGCGCGAATTCCATCGGCGCCATCGAACTGGCGTTTCACGAGGAAGCCGGCGGGATACGTGGGTGGATTTCTAGAATCGTTTGCGAGGAGATAAGGATCGCGGGAAAGAGAGAGAGAAAGAGCAAGAGAGAGAGAGGCAGAGAGAGAGAGAGAGAGAGAGAGTGAGAAGATAGACGACTTTGACGGCTTTCGGGGAAAATCCGGCGGTCCACCGCAAATGGATGCCGCTGTTTTTCCCAACGAACGCGCCGTAGAATCGACTGTAATTCCAGCGTTTGTAACAGATCATCCAATCGTTGGTATATCGTCGGAAATGATTGCGGCACCATCGAAAAATATTAATTCACACAGAGGAGACACGCACGTGAGAGTGCGCGCGCGCGAAACTAAAACGCGAAGTTGTTTTAATTTTTCGGCCGGACGAATGAATTCCTCCGCGTCGAATGTATGAATTTTTCGTGTTCGATTTACGCGGCTCTCGGAAATTAATATCCTCCTCTTTTTATTTTTTAGTTTCTTTTTTCGGTTCATGCGAAATTGTTACGAGTCGGCGCTATTAATTGCGCCGAATCGCCGGCCGGGAATAAATCCCGCTGGCACGCGTGCACGTCGTCTGCGCGACAAAAATCCAGATAAATTACGCCCGGCGAGAAAACGGTCTTCGTTTTCGAACTTCTTGTTCCAACCTTCCATCCGGGCGAACCTTTTTCCCCCGGAGGAGGAAGGGAAGGAGGGATGAGATACCTCATCGCACCGGCGGTGCGTCAACGTCGTATGTTTAATTCCGCCTGGATCGGCGCGGGTCAATTTAGCAAGGATCAAGAAGAGAGGATTCGCGCGATCCGGCGAGCTAACCGATAAATCGGCGTGGACCCGGAAGCCAGCAGTCGAATAGAATCGCGCGATGTGTATCCGATTATCGGACAGGGATCTACTCGGCTGCTACCATTTCCGGCGAAATCGACGAGCAAAGCCGGATACCCGAACAGACGAAACCGCTTCGGCGACCGACAATTCGGCCGGCCGGAGCGATTCGCGCTCGAGAAATCCACCTCCAGAACCGGCTCGCTAATTCCTCGGCTCGTTCAAATCGGCTTTATTCGTCTTCGGGGATTTGACCGCGGAAATTCCTCGAAGGACGGCGCGGTATGCGGCTGTCCGTCCGGTTATTCGCCCGTTCGTCTTCGAGAATTCACCGAGCGACCGATTTCCCGCAATAAATTCGCTCGCACGTGCGCGCGCGCTCTTGTCGAATCCGCGCCGATTTATCGTCGCATTTTTCGATTCCCCGCGAGATCCGCGCGAACTTTCAGGCTGCGTTCGTTGCGTGGAAGCGTGTGATAGGGGAGTCTCGCTGGCACCAAGATTGGATCCGTACGTGCGCCGACTTCGTGACGAAATTATGGATGCAAATCCGCGGGAAGAGAGGCCGCGTCACGATCACGGTTCGAAGGATCGTCTATCCGTTTCGTCGCCCATCTTTAACTGCGAAGATCCAGTTTCTGTGCCACCCCGTTACCAATTGATACACTCGTCCGTTCTTTCGATATATCACACTTTCTACTACTACGTGTCATTAGATTATCATTGCACGATTAAAACTTATCTCTTCGTTACTCCGTCGCTTCGTTACGTCGTTTCGGGCGTTGAATGAACGAGCTCGAGCGTTGCTCGTGCAATTGATAATCGCGATCTCTCTTGCCCTTCCTTTCCTCTTCGCGCCTTCGGAAATGATCTAACGTTGGATACCAACTCTCAAGCCTCTACTCTCAACGGAGTTATTCCCTCGTCAGATCGAAACGAGATAATCTCGGCTCGACGGCAACGCTCTTCTTACGATACTCCTGCCGGAACCTCGTCGCCCGATTCATTCCCGATCTCGCGCCGCTCTTCGTCTCGTCGGCCGGGAGGATTTTCGCGGGGACGCGCCTGGGGAATCGCGCGGCCTTCGCCATTACAGCGCGCAGGGTCGCGCGATTCTCGCGATCTCAGCGAGAGCCTCGTGTCTCGGGGGTGAGATATACCGCGACGATGAATATTTTAGCACGATCGCCTCGCATGAGAGTTACTTCGCGCGTCCCTGCGTGAAAGCCTTGCCTCACGACGGCCCTTTATAACGAGATGCTCGCAAGCGTGAACACGTAATCAAGTGCGTGCGACAGGTTACGACTCTTATCAACTCCCGGTACTTTTCTTAACGGTTGCGCGACACGGAACGATGCGACGCGGCTTGTCGAAGCAACTCCCGACGACGCGGGAGACGAGAAACTCGTTCGCTGGCACGATTTCATCGTCACCGCAGTTATCGTGCGCCGAAGCGCGGCTCCGAGGAGACGCGAGATGAGCATCGAGAGTTAATAAAGTCCGCGAGCGGAGAGCGTCTACGGTTGCGATATCTCGCTTCGCACGATCTGAATCTTACCTCTTGTCCCATGAAATAACGTTAACGCGGCTGTGCATCGTCTTGAAACAAGCGGACAGGTTGGGGGGGGGGGGAAAGGGGGAGTGAGGGGGGGGGGGGGTGTGTAGAGGAGATACGGGGGGGNGAAAGAGGGTGAGTGAGGGGTGGGAGGTGTGTGTAGAGTAGATACGGGGGGGAAAGCGAGGGGAAACGCGTCGGAATCGGAAGTAGAGATCGCAAGAGAATTCAGCAGAATGGAGAAAGAAAGAGAATGCGATAAGACGAAAGGCAGCGTTGAAAGGTCAGCGAGATAAATAGGTGAAGAGAGAGAATGAGATGGAAAGAGTGAATAAAAAGGGAATAAGAGATAGGAGAAAGCGGGGGCGGAGAGACAGAGAGAGAGAGAGAGATGGGCTAGGGGAGGACGGAGAGAAGCCAATCCCATTTACCTGCGCTGATGACGCTGGCAGGTACCAGAGTATATTGCACCAAACATCGTCGCCGGCACAGGAGCGAAGACAGATACGGTTTATAAAGCGTGAGTTAATGAGCTCGCGTGATTGCATATAGCCGAGCTGCGCAATTATTATCACAGTTTCACCGATGAAACCCGAAAATTTCACGAGTCGCGAGCGAGCGAAGGAACGAGCAACCTCCTCGGGCGAGAACCCGACGGAAACAGCCATAGTTTCTCTCTCTCTCTCTCTCTCTCTTGCGCGCGCGCACCTTTCATGCCGACGTCTAGCAACGATGAAATACCAGTTAAACGTCTAACTTTCGAACGTCTTCTTTGGACGAGCGAACATATGCGCGATTACGCAATAACGCGGGCACGTGGAATTAACGTTCCCGGAGATTGAAGTCGTGCTCGTCCTGCGCGAACATCGTGCGATTGTGAAACGAACGGATCGCACGGGGATAGCCATTTCGAAGAACGATTGAAGAGTACTGCGCTCGTGCCTTGAGATAAATTTTCGGAAGCGAATCGTGCGAACGATGCGTCCGAGAGAAAGAATGTCTCAGAACGGACATTGCCTCTTGGGGGATTATGCGAGTCGCGCGTGAAAAATGCAGTGTGATGTTGCTCGTAGTGGCGGGGTCATTTCCGAAATGAGGATCGCGAGTTCTGAAGAATATTTTAAACGGAGCAATTTCCGAGGGCAGACAGGTACAATTAGCGATGCTATCCAGCCGCAAGCCGTCGGGCTTGCCCGTTCATTCTCCGGACTGGCGGAAGCAACGAGGCTTCCACGTGACGACACGTGACATGCGAGTTGCGATTAGGTCATGCGAATTATCTCTCTCGCTCCCCCCCCCCTCCCCCCTCCTTCTCTCCCTCTCTCTCTTTCTGCCCCTCATACTCTCTCTCACACACGCGTTATCGCCGAAATGCGACACGATCTGATGGGCACGCAGCAACGTTTCTCAGCGATATCGCATCCGTGCACAAGACTATTCAATTGTTCAATCAAGTAACTCCACTATATATAGATAATAGAGATGTATGTATATAATATATATATGTACCGCTCGTACGAAACATACCAACACCAACCAACAGACATTACACGTATATACTTAACGTAGGTATGTGGAAAGCATATAGTGTTACAGGCAATGTCCGAGTATACAGGCACTTTCAGAAAAACTCAACGAACCAGCAGCTTGCAAGGTGGGGATGAAGAAATCAGGAGAGTAAGAGAGCGAGAAAGATAGATAGATAGATAGAGAAGGGGGGTAGGGGGAGGGAAGAGAGGAAAGAAAGACAGGAAGAGAGAAGAGGCAGTGTAGAGAGTAATAGACTGAGAGAGAGAGAGAGAGAGAGAATAAAATATAGATAGTATAGAAACAGTGTAAATCGATTCTCTGATAATTATGCAGCGGCAGACGATGGAAAATAATAGCGAAATAAAAAAGTGACAAAAGAAAGAAGAAAAGCTCGTCAGAGAGAAAGAGAGAGAGACAAAGAAATCGGTCGGGCTAATCGGTATTGTCACGAGAGATAGGCGTTTTTCGGTGTGGTGGTGATGATAGCAATTAAAAGAGGATGACGGAGAAAAAGGAAAATGAGAGACAACACCGTGCCGAGTGTGTCTCACCCGATGTAATACCGACTTCATGCAAGTGAGCGGGTCACGAGTCGGTTCGTGATACGTCCAAGTAAACGAAGAAAAGAAGGCGGATGAAAGGGTTCGACGCAGTCGTGAGCGTGTATGCGTGAGCGTGTTTGTGCATTTGTACGCAAGTACGGTGTGGTGGCGTAGAAAATGATGCTGTGGCTGTGCGTGTGAGATACCCGTCGCGTACGATTTGCCGCCGCGAACACGAGGGAACACGTTTCAGAAACGCGTGCCGCGTCGTAGACGTCGTCGTCGTCGTCGTGCGCGACGACGAGACGGAGCAGCTCGCGCAACCGAGCGCTACTATTCCCGGGTGTTAGGCCAGAATCCGGAAATCGAGACGGCCAGAAAGACACGCGGAAATGGGGGCAAGTGCAACGAGCTGTTCCGTCAAATTCAATTCCTTTCAGAGTCGCGGTGTGTTATCCCGTCCGAGCGTTCTAAAAGCGCCGGGTCTCGCGGAGACGATGTTTTAATTCCTCTCAATTTCCTCCTCCACCCCACCCCTCCCTCCCCTTCTCTCTCGACGGCACTTTCTCCCCTTCGTTGCTCGCGGGATTCTCCCGCCGGCGGGTAATGCGCGATCTCTCCTGTTACTTGAAACACGAGGATTCTTTAGCGACGTAATGCGTCCTTGGCGTATCGATTCGTTGCTCGCGCCTTGTGGAGGGAGGGAATCACCGGCAGGATGTCGAAGTGTCGAAACGCACGGCCGAGGAAAATGCAAACGTAAGTACGGGACGACCGATGAGGAGATTTTCGAAAAAGTTTCTCGTCATAGTGGAAACTCGAACGATCCTTCCCCGTGTCTCAGCGAGAAATTCGTTAAATTGGAAGAATCTGGCCGTTCCTTATCATCAGCCCTCGCATTTTCCTCCATTTTCCCGAGGTGTGCGCACGCTCTCAAGTTACAATCCCGCCGAGACGGGGAGGGGGGCGGCTCAGGGACTGGCCGTGATTGTACTTACCTCGGACTGAAAAATTTGCTTTCCGTCTTTTCTTTTGGGAAATCGATGGCTCTGCGTGACTTTCATGCGGAGTCCGCAGCGCGCTCGCAGCGATTTCGACCGTTCACACGCGCAGCAATTCCACGACGCGCTTTCGCTTTTTCTTCGGCTCGTGCGGAGAGTCTTGTGCGGGTTTTCAGTAACTGGATAGGTTTTCCGGTAATTTTGCACGTGACGTTATGCGCGATCCGCTGGATCCTCTACTTAATGAGAAAGTCACGTGTACGTGTGTGTGTGTGTGTGTGTTTAGCGCAAGAGAGATCGTCGCACGGAGGGTCGAAGAGGGCACAGCGTTGCCTTTCAATTACGCGGTCGTACGGAGATAAAAGGTCCACTGCGCGATCATTTATTCGCGATATTACGCGTGCGCTCAGCGAAAAAAACTTTTCCTTGCGCCGTAACTACGTGCGGATTCTCCGTAGCTTTGAAAGAGAATCCGAAACGTTTCCTCGGACGACGGGAAAGACCGAAGGGAAACTCAAAGCTGCGCGCACAGACATCCGGGTGTGGATCTTCTCGAATGTTCTCCGGGTATTCAGATACATCCCGCGGGATATTTGGATTCTTAATAGACGCGCGAGAAAGAGATCGACAGTCGCCGAGAGCGATTTGCGAATCTCCGCCGGCGCATGAGAACATTCTCGTGTCTGCGATTTATCGAGAGTTCAAAACAGAGACTTTTCACAAAGTACATATTCTAATGAAGGAAAAGGGAAGTTCTCGCGTATGTCGGAGGAACGAAACGATTTACGTATTATTGGCCGGAAATATCGCGCGCATTACGGCAACGCTGGCGATTGCTTTCATCTCCGAGAGTGTCGCAGCGGGAGCGCGCACCACTCGCGAGAACCCGATATACGTCGCGTTGACGAAGTGTCGCGAATTCCGCTCGAGGAAATTACGTGCATTTGTCCCCGCAACGAATAGCCGCGCGTTGTCGAGCTGCGAATTCGGACGGGCTGTTCCGCTTTAACCGAACGGCGCGCGTGAGCTTCCGTTGATCCGCTCGGTTCGTCGTCGTGCGCGCGCGGAGATCGCGGTGCAACCCTATTGTCGATCGTCGGATTCGCGGGGGTAGGTATCCCCCTTACTTCGTGAGAGATTCGGGACGATCAATCCGAGAAGATTCGTCGCGCGCGATCAGGAATCTTCGAGATTTTCGAGGAACGCGCTGTCGTTGCCTCTTCTCGATTCGAAAGGGTTCCCGAGAAAACGCCACAGATAGATCAGCCGCGACACTCCGATGGAAAAACGCTACCACAACTGGCGAATAGCGACGTGGTAATGTTACTTGCTCGTACGGACCCGAGTTACTTCGAGATTTTCGCGCAATTTCGCCTCTTCGTCGCTCCCGGTGAAAGCACGAGCTGTCGCGCGCGACTCTTCGTTGCTCTTTCTCGCGCGTCGTCGCGCGATTGCTACGTGAAAGCGTTTAATTTTTACGCCGTTATCTCCCCCTCTTCTTCGTCCTCTTCTTATTCTTCCTCTTCCTCGGATTCACAGTGACGTTTCTCTCATCGGAACGTCGCGTCTCCCGCAACGTTCTACCGAGGAAGACCTTCAACTATAGTCGTACGTCGTGCTAATTACCGTGGGAAAGAAAGGAGAATGCGTTGCTATCGAGGCATAGACAGGGGAGGGGGGCGTGACATTTTTTAGCTACATACGAGGGGGGGAGAGCTTTCATGTCGCAACTACGAAAACAACGAAAGCAGCCCCGCAAAATTACGAGAGAGTCAAACCTGGAAGCGTGAACCTTCTTGTACTCCGCTCGTGATACTCAGCCCGCATTCGAGATAATTAATTGCAACGGAATGCGCATCATGAGATATGAACTTCGTGGCATGACAGGTGGTAGTAACGTTAATTAATAATAGCAGTAAGGACGAGAGAACATAGTGATCGTACCAGCGCATAGGGTGAACGAAAATAAGCGATCTCGCATGAACATATAAGAATTCTCTCCGGAAACTGATTTTTCATATCGCAACAAGATTCCAGGATCGTAATATGTAACCTGCAAGCAATGGAGACACGCAATGCACGGCCGATGCAAGATTCACGCATTTTCTCAACGAGCTGCAAGACATTCTTTTTTCTTTTCTGAAAGATGAAACCCGAAAGTCAAGCGATATCTCGTAACCTTAAAGTGAAAGATTCGAGGACCGGTTATTTCGCGTTTTATCGCGCGATCGCGGTGACTCGAATCGCCGATCGCAAAAATACTGTTATAAACTGATAGACTTTCGCAACATCAGTCAACGATCCAATATTAATACTTGAAAATCACAACTCGAATGTGCGACGATATATTCCTCTGTGCGACAAAATGGCGGCTTTAAAAGACTGAGCAAAGGGAAAAGTATGAGCGAATCTTTGTAAGAACTTCACTTCCGGTTTGATGTATCCGTCAATCCTTGTACCGACTTCGGACGGAGAGATGAGCCAATTGTTTTAGCTGTCGGCAACTAAAAAATGTCACTCGAGGACGCCGGAGCGTCGCTGGACGAGGAATCGCCGCGTCGTCGCGCGTACGCACAGCCGCCATTTGTACGGCGACCGGCTATTGTTCACGTAGCGAATAATGAGGATGCTTTTTAACTCGATCCACTGCCGAGGCGGTGATACACACCGTTACGTTTCCAGGAGCACGCCTCGTTAGACGACAATGACGCATTACGGCTGAAATCTCCGATCGTGAAATAACGTCTCTTCGCAAATGCGAAAATGTTAAGTGCACCCCGCATCTTCCTTCGCCACCGAACACCGTCACGTGCGATTACATCGCAAGCCGCCGACGGGCTTCCCAACTTCGCAGCGAAGAGGAGTTTCGTCGCGATTACCCGATGATCGAAGAAACAAAAAATGCGATGTCACGCCTATGCGCGAAATTGAAATTCTTCCGCTCGCAGAATATTCCCGTGTAAATCGCGACTTCCGTTATGAGGCAGAGATATATTCCCGGTAACGTGTGATGTGGGTGTGTGTATGTTGTGTGTGTGGGGGAGACAATCTGCCACGTCCCTTACATCGCGCGGAAAAAGATCGATGAGACGTCACACTTGCCGATTCTTTTGCGATCGAAGTCTCGATGAAACGTTAATTGTGACGAATTGGCCCGGATAATGAAGCGCGCGCGCGGATATTTATTCGTCCGTCCGATGAACGAGCGGTCGAGATATTCAGCTCGTCAACGAGTACGATGCGTGCGTATATGTATGTATGTGTAGATAGATTCCTGTCGCCGGCATATTGTGCTGCTTGACATGTATAAATATATATTTAGGTATGAAGCGAAAGAAAGAACGAAGGGAAAAAACAGCGTATGTGAGAGTATATAATGTGTAAAAAGAGATAGATATACATATATATAGTATATATATATGTGTATATGGAGTATACGTATATATAGTATATATATAAAATATGAATATATATATATATATATATATATATGTGTGTGTGTGTAAAAGAGAGAGAGATATATATAGATACGCAATTCGAGAAGAATATCAAAAAATAATAGCGAAGCGGCAGCCGTGGAAACGTAGGAAAGGAAACTAAAGACGTTGCGGCAGCAAACAAACGTCGTTCGTCAGGGTTAGTGGCCTGGCTTTGTCCTCGTTCCTCATTCATTATTAGTATCCGCGCGTCGTCGAGACAACGAATAAGTATCTCCGTAAGGTTCGAAGTACGATCGATCTCTTTTCTCGTCGCGCTATAATAAGACCAGGTGTAAGCTCGGAATCCTCATTCGTCGCTCTACGCCTTTCAGACGCTGAAATCACTCGCACTCGTGGGACGGAATTAAATAACGACGAAAAGACGACGGGAAAACGACCCGAATAATTCGGTGTTCTCGTTTAAGCATTCAAGCGTTTCGCACGTTTATTACGTTACTAAGTCGAACGTTGCAACATTGATCATTTATATCGCCGGGAAAGAATCAATTCCTCGGTGTCTCGTCTCCTCGTGTAGTTGCAGACGTTGCTTTCGCAGGTACGGAGAAGCGAAACTCGTTATATTAATTTTCCACGACGTGTACTCTATAATTTGCCAATCTATTAAACCGAATTCTCACGTCACTCGCAACGCGCGCTCCGCGTTCCTCCTGCTTGTCGGCGCACCGTTTCCAGCGGTGACGGATATGAAACGGTTGGAAATTCGTTCTCTTAACGTTGTTTGATAATTTGTTCTCTTTCCGGACGGAAGTACAATAGAGAGGGGAGATTTGCCGGCGAAAGAAGTCACGAGCCGGCACATCAGCGGCGGTTTTTCTCCGTCTTGCACTTCCCAAAAATCCAATCGCGACGCAACAGTTCCGTAATAGATATAAAATTTGACCTCAAAGCATCGCAGAGCAATTTTCTATGGTATTCACAAAGTTCTACGTTTAGCGACTACTTACAACCACTGAAAGCGGATAAATGGTATGCTCGAGAGAAAGCGTTGTTGTTGTTGTTATTTTTTTTTTCTTTACGCTGGTAGCGAGAACAAACGCAAGGTATATACATTATTAATTTCACGGGGAAACTTGGGATCAACTGTGATATTTTCGGATACGATGTTCGGCCCCGTTTACCCGCAAGCACAATCGCCGTGTTTTTGCGCCGAGAGAACACCGTGAGATTGCGCATTCCGCACAAAGAATACGAAATAGATTCGCTCTCGCGATAATTATCGGCACATCAGTACCGCGCGTAGTTCTTTCGTTCGTTTTCGCAACGAGAGAGCTGGAAAATTGTGTCGAAATCGCGGCAATTGATCCCAGGCAGCCTCACGTGGCAAGGAAGTGGTGAAAAGAGACGGAGAGGCGCGGTATTCTCGGCTTCGATTGAAACGGAACGCCATTTGAACGTGACGAGCGAACGAAAGCGCGGCGCGTCGCGCCCTTCGTTCGAGGAGCTGCGATATAACGGCCAACGGAACTCGGCTTTCCTTCGTTCCGAGTCTACGTTTTTTTCGCTCTCCTCCCGTCCTTCCCTCGGCGCGATGTTACTCTTTCGAGCGCGGAACGTCGCAGGTAAAACCTCTTATGCAAATCGCGATTAGCCTCTTTCGGCGAGACCGGGAAGTTCCCCGGCTTGACCTGCAGCCGTTTGGAGCTGAGTCGGGGTTGATTCTATTCATCTAGACGACGGCGGCATTTTTCAATACTTAATAGCGGATGTGACGGTGACAGGTATCGTGAATGCTCCGACATGCAAAAAGCACCGAAGAATATTTTGACGGAAGATTGACGCTCACCTGTCGACGTCGTCCGGACGGATAGAGTGAACCTAGCCCGAGGGTTGATTCTCACTATTTGTCTAAACGACGGTGGGCAAGTGTCCGTCAATTTTCCGCCGAAACATTCTTCATTGCTTTTGTGTCGGGATATTCACACAGTATCCGTCACATTTAACCTAATTGTTTCCAATCTTTATGCCGTGTTATTTATATTTAGATCATGTTACAGTGACTTTCAGGCGACTTCTGTCATACAATAATAATAATAATAATATACGTTCCGTTACGAATCAACACTATCTAAAAAAAAATTTTTTTTTTTTCGAGAATGTCTGTCCGTTTAACGGCGGTTAAATGTGACGATGACGAATACTTTGAATATTTCAATGCCGAAGTAATGAAGAATGTTTCGACGCAGAAACAACAGATGCTTGACTGCCGCCGACTAGGCGGATAGTGAGAATCAACTCTGATGTTATCCCGATAATTTAACACATTCACTGCGCTGGCCAATGACGAAAAATAGTTACCTGATGCTGAACATTTTTTATTTGTTGCAAAGCTTCCTACATTGGTTTTATGTTTCTTTCCCCACGCGTTGAAAAGTACGCAGGAAAGGATCGACACAGTGTCGACACCCTCACGGCAAACGACAATGTGTCGACAGCCGCAGTGAACGAGTTAAGGGAACATAAAGCTCCCTTGTTGTTGTTACCGAAGTGTTATCGCGCTTATCGGGCGACGCGCGAGCCGAGTAATTGACGGATTTTATTTCGAGGTGTATAGTGACATAGCGGCGTAATGCATCGAGAAAACTGCGACGCTAGTTACGACGGGTGGCGCGGCAAAAGTGTCTCACCTGGCTGGGAAAAGTATACAGAGTGCTCCATAAATGCCCCGCGGGCGGACGGACGGGGGGGCGGCGGCCTCGGCATAAAGCTCAAAGCGATTCTATCTCGACGGGGATTTAATTCCGCGTCGTGATTGCGGACGTGACAAGGGGCCTTTGAGAATTATGGATATTCGCTAATTAGCGATGCATCTTAACGAGATAAATATTCGTCTCACAATGCGGCCGCGAGAGATGAACGAAAGAGCCGGGATGTGAGCTGTCCCGTTGTGAAAAAGAGCGAGAAGAGAAATCAATAAACGAAAGGAAGAGTAAACGAGATACGACGGTGAAAATGAATGGCGCAAATCATGCGTGTACCGTGATGCCTTTCGGTCCCAGTTCCGCGGGGCGGAAATTAATTTCGGGCGAAGGCTCAATCTCCGTCGCGTGAATTTTTCCGCAGCGCGATAAAACATTTCCGCGAACCCTCGCTACCCGAATTCATTAACGTGTGATGTAACTTTTGTAACTCGGCGCGAAACTCGCGTGTGCGCGACGTGCAAATTGAAAATGTATTTCGGGAGCACCCTGTATACAAGTGACGAGCGTGTGTATGTGTGTGTGTGGGATGTGGCCGTATTGAGAGACGCGCGTATGCCGGGTGCATTGGCCACGCGCGACTTTCGCAGATATTCCACGTTTGTCTCTTTACAGGTCGCGATTGTTCGTGTGCGCCGTCGGTGCGGACGTGTGCGCGTATTTGTGTCGTGTCGTCGGCGGTTTATTGGAAAATCAATTGCACGTAAGGTGAATTATTCGGCTCGCTCTCGGGGAGGAGACATTCGCGTCGCACGGGGGAGGGAAAGCAGACAAGAGAGCCTGTCGCCTTGCGCCGATATTGAAACCGGGAGCCGGTTGCACGCGCACAGGTTCCTCGCGAAGATTGACGCGCCGCGGAAAAATGCCGGCTTGCTTGTACGCGGAAACACGTCGCGAGCGCATCTAATATATATCCGAGAGGCGCGATGAAATTTATCTCGCGTGTACCTCGTTTTCGTGTTTTCTCGTTCACGTCATATCTCGGGACTCGATGTCGCCGAATTCAGAGTGTTTCGATTCGCGAGAACTCCACTTGAGACACTTTTCCGCCGAATGTTTCTTCTTAAAGAGTTCTTTCTACTTCTTCTATCTCGGAATGACGATAAGAGCTTACACGGTCTCTGTCGACGCGACGAGAGACCAACAGATCGACCCCGCGGAACTCGAGCGTTTCCCTCACAAGATCGCGGGAACTTGCGATCACGGTATCGATTGTGTAATTTCGCCCGGCGGAAGTATGAAAAATGAGAATTCCAAGTGTTTTCAAATTTTCACGTTTCCACCTCGGGGACGAAGAAACCCGATTTCCAAGTCTCTCGATTTCCTACGCAAAACAAGCCATCGTGTGTCGCGATCTTAATCTCGCCGATGAACCTGCTCGAGATTGTTAACACGTATCGAATATGAATATCTAATTATTTTAAAAGCTGGAGGCACAGCGGAACGCGCCTTCACGATCGTCACGGCGACGCGTTTACTTCATTTCCATCGGCATCGAAACCCGAACGTTTACCTCGCGGGGTCGCGAAGACTCCCAATCAGAAACCTGATTTTCAAGCTTCTCGATTCCCAGCGTATGCTCGCAAAATAAGTTATCGAACGTCGCGATCTTAATGCCGCCGGCGAGCCCGCTCGACAACATTAATATGAAATATGAAATATTGAATTCCCCGGGAAGACCGAGACAGCGTGGAACGCGTTTTCGCGATCGACGCGGCGGCCGCTTGCTTTATTTCCATCGGCAACTAGCAGGCAAGGTATCAAAGCAACGCGAGACACGCCAATGTTTCCGGGATAATCGTGAAACAGGTCGAGCGTGTCCCGACGAAAACAGAACTCGCTCGTCTCGTTCCTTCCGCTACGAGGAGGAAAGAGAGACGCGCTCGCGACACGCGGTCTTCCGGCTGCAAACGTTCTGCATCGTCGGTTCCGTCCGTGAGGAGAGGCGCGAGAAAGCCAGGCCAATTGAAGCCGGAGCGTTTCGAACGTGCTCGGCGCCAAGTTAAACAATTCCGCCTGCGATACAGCGCGACGAACGTGTTCGGATACTTAGAAGATTCGATTTCAATCCGAAGTAGATCGTGTGAGACAACACAGAACCTCCCCCGGCCGTCTGTTACACGACGGAGCCGACGGAGAGTGTGTCGGGGTGGTATTGTAGGCTGGCTGAATCAAACGTCATAATTGAAAACTCGTTTGTTACGTTTCGCTTCCGGCCTGGCTCATTTTTTACTCGCCGGCAAATCTCGCAATCCCCGTACAGATACAGACGCCCGGATAGAGGAGAGATTTATTCGGAATCTGAGGTGGATCGCCTAAAATAATAAATCTTCCACCCATCTATCTCTATACGTTATAATGGCGTGTGGGACTGCCGGGTGAATTGGATTTTAGATTGGACACTCGCGCGCACGTTGATTCACTTCTGCTTCGCCTTACTCTTCTCTCTGTACTCGCGGTTCTCTCACGGTGATCGCCGTGAAACGCAGCTTACACTTATCCCGATCACTAGGCTCGCTTTCTCCCTCTCCCTCTGAGACGCAAATCCCGAACTGCCAACCAATTTGCCTTTTAATCTTTCGCTCTCGCGCTCTCCTCGGAGTACTCGATCAAATCGGACTGTTTATTGAAAGCCTCGGGCATTATGTGCCTCTCTTGACATCGTCGTCTTTGATATTCGAGAATCCGATTCCGACCCGTCGATCTCAAATCATCAAGGATGACAGTTTGAATTCAAGTACTTTCGAATCGTGCCACTGTGTTTCCCCCAAAATGTGTGACAAATATCGCAAAGTTGAACAAAGAGAGCGGCCAAATGCTTATAGATATTTCGCCAACATTTTTCCGAACGAAGTTTTGAGTTCAATTTTGACTTGAAGTGAAGCTTATTTCAACGCGCAGATTACGAGTATGAAAGTTCCAAGGTAGACGGAGATCGTTTCAGGGAAAATTTAAAATTTAAAATTCTACTTTCTCTAGATGGCGCCAGTGGTTTTATGAGTTGAACAGTAGCCGATGATCGAATTCCGCATCGCTTTTACATCACTCCTATATCTTCTTCATCTCGTTTTATTTTTCTTTACTTATGAAAATGTTGAAATTGTGCCGGCATCTAGTGAAAATGGACTTTTAAATGGGCCATTTCCTCTGGAACGGCTGCTCCGTCTACCTTGGAGCTTTCATATTCGTAATCTACGCGTTGTAAGCTTGATTTTAGATCCAAGTAGGACTCACAACTTTTGTCCGGGCAAATGCGGACGGAATTTGGCCGCGTTCTTTCCTCAGAGCTCCGATGAATAGCGTTTGCGGTGAATGCACGGGTGAATAAATAACAAATAAACAACAAACAAGTAACAAAAGGAAACGAGAAGGAGCTTGCGTTCGATCGACCATACAATACGATGTCTCCTTGGCGCTTAACACGTTTGAAACTTTCCGGCACGGAGATGAGATCGTTTCGAAGCGGACCGGTGAGGCGGAAGATCGGGAAGAGTTATCCCCGTCGTGGAGGAGGAGGAGGGTGAATGGTGGTGGTGGTGGTGGTGGTGGCGGCGGTGCTGGTGATGATATGGGCGCGCGTTTTTCCGCTCGGAGAACTCGAAGCGAAGTAAAGAAATCAAGCTATGCGTTAACGCGCACATATTCATATGCACACACGCACACACATACATACATACTGCTCATTCGTGCTGTCAGTGTTTGCACAAGTTTCCGCACATCCGCGTATCGCACACTCGCGAGTAGTGAAGTCTCGCCGCTCGCGGACTTGGGACGCATGGCGAGCGTCGCGTTATTTCGCCGCGATTTCAGGAGGACGGGGGATGGCCTCGGTCCTGTTGCTGCAACGTGCTAATTCGCCGATGCGAATATCTCGCCTTGCTAAACGCACGACGGTGGCGCCGACGGCGGTGTTATACGCGGTGCGTATCGCGCACACACGAGCGAGCTCGCCGCCGTGGTTACACGGTGGAAGAGAAAACTCGTTTTGCTCTCATCCGACTCGTTTTTATCGCTTTTTTACGCTGCTCCCGCCGCTGATATCGAAACTCGTTAGAAAATATATGAGCCCGGGGAAAGCGGCGTAACTCTGTGAAACTACCGCCTCTCATAACACGGATATTAAACGTCATCCTTGCCGACCGCGCGTCTTATTTCGTTTTGAAACAAATCGCACCGGAAATGAGAGAGAGAGAGAGAGAGAGAGAGAGAGTAAAAAAGGAAGAATAGTGTTCTCTGTTTTTGATTATATCTCATTAAATTCCACATTCTCCGCGTTAACGGCTCCACGACCGGCGAATTATCAGAGGCGCTTTCGCTCGTTGGAGTTACTGACGTTTCGCGTCGAAAGGAAAATCTCGACGTTCGATGTTCGCGCGTTAAGTGACTTTGCTCGCGAAGCAACCGATGCTAAGTCGAAGTTCGTGTCTACGACGAAGTGTATTTGTGTACGCGTATGTGTATGTGTGCGTGCGCGCGCGCGTTCAGGGTAAAGAGGCATCTGAAATGACGGAACGAAGGAGCTGATGGGAACCCTCTCTCTCTCTCTCTCTATCTCTCTCCGCGTTTATAAATGGAGATACGCGAGATGCGCGTCGACGGCAAGAGATATTGTCGCGCCCGCCCGGTCTCGTGGCAGAAGCGTGGGAAAGACGCGCGGTGGGTGGCGGCGGTGCATCTCGCTAGATTAGACGTAGTAAAGCGGGCCGCAGAGCGATGTCAGAGCGCGTAGCATGTGCGTGAGTGGGCGGGGAAATGAGAAAATATGAATGCGTCTCCCCGCGCGCGAGTCGGGGAAAAGCGAGCAGATGAGCACCGCCAGCATGCTCTCACCGGCGCATCTTTTCCCTTCCTTTCTTCCTGCCTCGTCTCTCTTTTTTTTTTCCTGCCGGTCCGCCTCCCAAGAGCCCTTTGAGAGGAACAGAGGGAAGAACGTAGATTCCCCGCTGCGTTAAAGTACGCGTTTAATTTGCGAGCGGCGGAACGTCCGGAGTGCCATCGCTCAGTACGTTCTGTCGCACGCCCTTAATAATTAATGGAAACTTGCCGGACGCGCGACGATCCTCTTCTCCTTATCGACGCGAGACGATCTCTCCGCGGGAGAGATAGACAACTTACGGTACACAGAAAAAAAGATTTCCGTCGACCTGATAAGATTTCTTTCATTGAAGCAAATTTGTCCCGCAGAATGGAGAAAATGAACGGATGTTTGATTCAACAAATGAGATTGTTTAGCATTTCGTGTTTTCATCTAAGCATTACGATGGTTGTCACAAACAATAAATTCTTTGAAAGGAGTAAACACTATGTTAGAAAAATATCAAAGAACTTCTTTCTGTCTCGATAGAACAATATTTAATGTACAAAAAATTAATTGTTTCATTGAAAACGAATATCATTTCCTCAAAATAATACCGCCTTTTTCTTCCAACAAACAACATGGCTTATTCTAGTGAAATTACATTTTTATTCGAACAAAATGATATTTGATGGTATTTAAATTATATTGTTTATATCAAACGGACTCAAACAAACACGTACTAAATTAAAAAAGAACCTTTCTCTCTGTGTAGCTGTGTTATTTTTACATTTGAACCCGACGTTATTATTACGATGAGCCCTCGCACCCGCCGCGTCTTATTTTCCCAACTGCTCGCTCCAAACGGCGTTTGCTCGTGGAGAGAAAATGCGTGCGAGTGATGTGCGGCTCGATCGCTGATGGAAGAGATTCTCTCTCGTCCGCCTGCGAATCGCGCGTATCTCGCGGACGACGCAAAGGAGGAACGCTTCGCGTGAGGAAAAGTCGTGGGGCGAAATATGCGAACACGGAGTAGCACGAGCAGCGCTTTCGAGTCGAGAGCGTGTGCCTCCTTTCTTCGTTATTTACCTTACGCCCGCATTTAATTTTCATCGAGTCTCGATTTCGCGAGCGCGCGAATCAACGACGCGTTTGATCAACGGTGGTTCTCGAGGTAAGTGTAGTAATTGAGTGACCCCGCGTAGCAAAACGATAGCGCGCCATATACGTTTCGAGCGTGCTTTGCGCCGAACATTGTTAATTAGCAAGCACTTTGCGAGCGGTAGGAGAATTTCGTCACCGTATCGTCTAGTTTCCGCGCTCACACGCTCCCGCTTTAGCTGCCCCGTGAAGCGCCCTCCTCATTGAAGAGTACACTTTGCCGTATAATGATGGAGAAAATATCTAAATTTCTGCGAAGAAAAACTGTGTCCCTCGCAGAAAGTGAGTTTCGCGCGGAGCCACGAGGCAGCGAGGGAGAGATCTGACGAAAGAAGAAGGCGAACTCTCAACGAAGCGCGAGCATCGTCCGCTTGCGAACTACGAATTTTCCACGGGGAACTCTCCGGTCACGGTCCCGGGCATTGATTTTCCTCACCGTTAAAAAGGTATTCCGATTCCTCCGAAGTTCCTTCGTTAGGATTATGTCAAAGCGAAACCTTAAGTCCCGGGGATTGAAATGAAGAGCGAGTCGGTTGTCTGTTTGCTTCGTTAAAGCGCCTGATACTTCTTTCACGGGAGAAAAAAAGATGAAATGAATCGCGTGAAATCGGTTGCGAATGAAAATCGCGGGAAACCCTGAATCGCTGCGAGCGTTTTTCCGATGTCGCCCGGCGCGACGGGGGGAAATTTAGAAAATGGTAGTAAATATCGGGACACACATCGTGCAAAGCACGTTGAGCGTCGAGCTGCAAGGGGGAAAAAAAGGAAGGAAAAGAAAAGAAAAACGAGCGAGAGAGATGTTGGAGACAACGCTGTCTCGTGTGTTACACGAGGGCGCATCGGATTTCTTGCTTCGCGACGAGTTCGACATAACGGCGCGGATGCAAAAGCGCGTCACGGAAATCGATGGACACCAGTCCGAGCGCGTCGTTTTTCTCATGGACGCCGGACAGATATTAATTCCCAGCAGCTGTCACCCCCCGGCAATGCTCCCTCTCCTTTCCAGAATCCGCGCAAAAGAGAGAGGCTTCCCTTTGACTCGCCGTTAATTAATTTTGCAAGTCGCCGGACGCGGGAAGCGGTTTTTCTCCCTTCGCTCGTTCGCTCGCGAGCGCGCGCGTCAATGTGGCCGAAGAGATAAAGAGAAAGAGAGAGAGAGAGAGAGAAGGAAGGATGGAGAGAGAGAGAGAGAGAGAGAGAGAGAGAGAGCGTAGTCAATTTTTTCGACAGCTTTCGTATTACCGTGTCGATGCAATGCGCGCCGGCGGTAAGAGATTGCACTGTCGAAAGTCGTAAACCGTTGATAACGAAACCGTAATGGTAAAAGGGCGTTTGACGAGTTTGAATTTATTTGGATCAGCGCGCTGCTCGGTAAAGCCGCCGTCGAGGCGCGTCAGCCGCGCAAAATGGATGACACAAACACCGAAAAATGAGAGAGGACCACGGCGATGAGAGAAACTACGACAGGCTGCGATCGGCTCGTTCTCCCGCAGCTTCGACGGCGGTGACGACGGTGGCGACGGCGATGACATACTGTTGTCAAATGAGCTTTCCGTGAGTCCAGCGTGAGGTTTCGCGAGGGCGTACGAACGATTTGGCGAAATGTAAAATTACATCGGATTGACAAATCTGAAACCGATACATATTCGGCAGAAGCCGTCCCGAGCGATTGATAACACCCGTCGATACGGCCGGTATAATTTTCCAAACGTGCGGCTTTATTTTTTCGACACTTTCCCGATTATTCTCTTCGCTCTTGCGAAGCGAAAGGGAAATAATAATGCAACGAGAAATCACGGAGGGGTTAAGAGCGGACGATTTTTGCGGTATGAATATTAAGAGCGCGAAATCGTCAAGAATCTCGCGGCGCGTTTTGCCGGGAATTGTTTCCGCGGAGGAAAAACGAGTGTAACGGAAACACGGCGGGGGATTACTCGATAAAATATGCCGAATCCGCGAAGCATCGAGCCGCGTCTCGACTCCGTTTGCGATGCAAACTTATTCAATTAAGGCCGATCGAAGTTGGTACGGGGAATCTCTCGGAGGTTGCGTATCGAACAAGCGGGTAATAATTCCATCTCCACATCGCCTCTCACCCCCCCCC
>NW_014555363.1:528685-608727 GCF_001313825.1 Dinoponera quadriceps
CCTCCCGCCCGTCGGATCGACTTTCGTTTTTGGCAATAACAACCGCGGACGTATTCGACTCCCAACCCGCTTCTTGTCTATTTCCCAACACACTCGCTCGGAGGCGTCTCTCCGGCGGCAGCCGACCGTTCTTTTTATTCCTCGCGAACTTCGGTAGATCGACATCCCCGTGTCTACTGTTACGACTTTTCCGAATCCGCTGGAATTTTTATGATTCGCGAAAAGCCGCGACCGAGATGGCGTTTGCCGTTCGCGCTCGACGGCGGATAAAATCTTCCCACAGATTGTTGACACGCTCGTGACATCTTACGCTTGCGTCGTATCGTCAAAAATGTAATATTGACAGATTATATACACACAGAAAATATCTCCCTCTCTCTCTCTCTCTTTCGCTTTTTCTCTGCATATAAGGTTGAAGTAATTCGAATGACGATTTTTGTAAAAAGAAAAGAAGATTAACAGTCGTCACATTTGCGGAACCATGCTTCCTAATTGGCATCGTAAATTTTTCCGAAATCGTGACCGCTGCGATAATCGGCGAACTTGAAAGGAGACGCGGCTGGGAACGAACGTACGCGCGTTACTTGGTCCAACTTGGCGAATCCCGGCGACCATCTCCGGGTTCGCCGGGCGACGACGTAAAACGATTGCACCTCGAGATTACATATCCATTGGCGCTCCGAAACTGGAATTCGGCTTTATATTTGCCGATAGGGATCGTACGGTCCGGTTCGCCGAGGACTAGTGAGTTTTCGCCGGAGAGCTGCGTTCCCATTCCTCCTCTCGTCTTTCCTCGCCATCGCGATTTAAGAAACAAACGACCGGGTATGTCGAATGCATGCCGAGTGTGTGTGTGTGTGTGTTTACCGATACGCTTCTCGATAAAATAACCCTATCGGGTAAATCAACGCGGGACAACGAGTCTCCTCTTCCACCGGCTCAAATATTCCGTGATTTTCAATTCTCCGATGTATGCGAGCGAGCGCTTTCTCGTTCCAGCTGCAGGGCGCCGCGCCTTTCCTGCTTACGTTGCCGTCGCATGAGATCTTCGGGGAGATCAAAGTGCTTCTCGTAATATCATAAATAATGCGGGCGTGCCCACTGATAACCCGGTAGTCGTCGAATCGCTTACGACGTTAACCAAATGGAAAATGACGAGCGGCTCGAAGTCGCCGCTCCAACATCTTGTGACGCGATCGGATGATACGACGGTAATATTGATCGGAAATTTCCTGAAGATGAGAAAACATCGCCCGTCTGATCTTCGCGCTCGCTGTAAATCCCGAACGGACGAATGATCGTTCCGGAATACGCACTTCTTTTCCCTTCCTGAGAGGGGGAATAAACGTGAAAAAACGTGTGAAAAATATATTCCCGTATTTTCGAAGATCGTCACACGAAGTCTCCCCGAGGATCCGACTTCGTTCCGCGACTTTTACTCGCCGCTTCGCGGGCTCTCGGTCGTCGACGCGCACGGCCGCGCCGAAAATACGCTCGGCTTTCTCTCTCGGACATTCGCTCTTTGTAAAAACTCAGTTGTACCTAACAGGGGTATTGCGTCGGAGACCTGGGGCAGGGTCTCGGCGACGAGGTTCAGGAACACCGTCAGCGATAGCAAGATGGTCACTCCTGAAACAGTCGTAGCCCACCTGTGCTCAATGATTCGTTCTCGTTTGTCGCGTCCGTCGCGAGCGGATCGACAGGATCGCGCGCGACGTTACCACGAGGAGCGGCCACGCGATCGTCGATCCCATCCTCTCCGTCTGTCGATCGCGCCGGCGATCGTCTCGACGAAGAAAAATCGAGCCGGAGCTGAACCCGAGTTTCCGAGCCTCTCCGATCGGGACGAGGATTCATCTCCGCGATCAGGAGTAGAGCTCGCGATGGAAACGGAAAACCGGCGGGGGTTGGGGGAGGGGGGGAGGAAAAAGAATATTTTCGACACAGCGCGGCGGCATTCGATTGTGTACCTTTCGCGTGGGCAACTTTCGAAACTGCAGCCCCGGCGGAATTGTCGACGGGGATCTCGCGGGAGCGGTACCTCCTTGCCGTTTTATCGGCGATGTTTTCTCGATAATCTCGGAACAAACCGACCACTTCGTCCCGAAGGGGTTCAGCTCCGCCCGAAATTCGTTCCGCTTCGCTTGACCTCGAATCCGGGTCGGGATCGAGCGGCCGAAACGATATCTCGTTAAAGACAAACAATCCGCGACCGTGTGAGTATTTGAGGGACTAGCATGCACGCGCGTTCGCGCACGCATACACGGCGCAGCAGCGAGAATCGCTAATGAGACGCGGCCGTTGATACTTAAATGCTAATTGGATCCTTCGTAGCCAGCTCGGGAGTAGTGCGACGGCATTCGACCGGCTTTAAGCCGGGGAGCACCCTCCGTGTGTATTATAGTTTTTGGGTGTAGATTACGTGTACGTACACGCCGCAGGTGGCGAAGGAGAATCGAATTAATAACGAGATCAGCGATTATCGGCGATGATGCGACGCCGCGGCGGAAATAAGCGTAATCGAGGGATCTGCCGAATAAAATGGAAACGCCATTACCGAGAATGCCCCGATTACATTTTCATAGAACCACAAAGCGCATCGGTAATAAATTAATTTCCCACAGTTCGCGTATCAACTCCATTAGCGATGGAAAATTCCGGCCGGCTTTTCATTTCAAAAAGTTATCATCGGGAGGATAATAAAACCGGGCGTTTGCGATGGTCGATTTATCCCTTATCATTCCGCGGCGTTGCTTTTTCTTTCCCCCGCCGGGAACAACCCGCGCGCGAGGAAGTTCCTTCCCCCCCCCCCCCTTTTTTTTTCGGAGTTGGTTCACGATATTTTTCAGTCGGCTGAATTACGAGTCGGTACCAGCGAGTCGCGCGCGATGAAAATGATTCGCGCGGCGTGATCAACTTTTATTTATTGATAAAGTCGAAGCGGACCCCGCCGCTTCCGCTTTCACGCCACGGTGATTCGCATGCGAGTGTGACCCGCGGGAGGGCGGAATTTCGATTTAGCGAACCCCGACACGGTTATATTCACCGCGTTCGCGTGCCGCGGACGGTTTCGTTATTGACATCGGGCCGCCGGCACGTTCGCCCCCTCCCGGAAAATTGTTCTCCATTGTACGATTCCGCGGCGCCGCGAGAACGGCCGTCACGACGATGATGTGGCAGCCGTTGAACGAATCGCGACTGGTTCTTCGAGTTTCGCACGGCTGTCAGGCAGCCGTGAAAAATCCGAGCGCGAAATCCGCCCGCAAACTCGGCGGCTCAAGCAGCGGATCGCGACTTTTCCCTGTTAGGGACTGCCGGTCTCAGGGACAACGAAAATGCGGAGCGGAAAAGATGCGGCGGAGGAATCACCAATCGGAATCATATTCGTACCGTTCGAATCTGCCTGTCGTACGTGGAAGCTACTTTGCGACGGGTGACCGCCTGTCGCCTAACGAAAGAGTTCAAGTTTCTACGGTAAAACTTGGTAGACACCCTGTATATGTGTGTACACGCTGAGGAGAAGTGGAGGGGGCACAAAAGCGTAATTACTTAGAAGGATGGGTAACAGCGAACGCAAAGGTACGCTTGAAAGATTTTACGAACCCGGGGAAAAAGTCACTCCGCTGTAATTGCGAGCACGACAACAACTAGTTATTCTCGTAACGGAGAATCGGCATTTCCCAAATGTGACCTGAATGTACGAGGCCGATATAGAAAAAGTTTGCGAATCGATCTGTGACAAGCGTTAAAATTTACTAACGCAAGTAAGCATGGGTCGGTATTGCCGTCGGTCAAATTGGGATAGAAACGCGGCATCCCCCAGCCATCCACGAACATCCAATGTCTGGCAGATTAAACCGCTGCAACATTTGTGAGTAATCGTCGTCCCGAGCATTCATAGGATGCCCCGACTTCCGCGAAGCGGAACGAAGAAATTTGCGAATGACCGTTCGCAGTTTGGATCGCGCGCTCGAAACACCATTTTCCCGCGCGGTAATTCGAAAACGAGAAAAATTGGCGCGCTTGCATAAAATAGGGGCGGTTTCGGGAGGATGCGGAGTTGTTTATTGGCATTGAGTCGAGTTGAACATAAAAACAAAAATGAAAAAAAAAAGAGAGGGAAAAAAGGATCGCGGAGAAATATTCATGCTATAGCATGATGGACCGGAGAGTTTATCCTGGCGCAGCGAGTTGGTATGCATTTTTACTAAACTCACGTACACACGGCGGCGGCGTTTTAAAGTGTACGCGCGTGTGAAAATGGAAGGGAAATATTTTCGGTTATATCTCCGACCGATTTCACGGCCGAGAACAACGTGCATATCTCTAAGTGGCGATTGCACGGTAGTGTCGGTGCGCTCACGTATCGCGCGTTCGTGTGCGGATTTATCGTGGTTTCCATAATATGCGCAATAGTTTTCGCGCGACGTGTATTTTACTCCATTAAATAAAACTTCACTTTTCTTTCCACTTCTTAGCGGCACATTTATGGCGCGGGCTGTACGCGGGAATTTACATCTCGGAGAGTTTAGGAAGCGCGAAAGGCAGGAAGAGAAGAAATACATCAAAAAGGGGACAACGCGCGAACGCGTTCTGAGGGATTGAATTTACTGAAACAGGTTGATTAAGAGTCGCCGAGACGCCGAAAATTTCGGCCGTTCTTCATTTTCCCCTCTTTCGAGAAGGAACTCGCGGCACCGAGAGATATTAATGCGGTGCCCATGGACGTCCAGCGACGATATATCGAGCGTCGCGCACCCCTTTTTCCCCTCCTTTGTAATCGCAGTGTTTGTCATTAATATCCTTTTTACGTGTTTCGCCGACAAGGGTTGCCGCCGCGAAGCGGCTCCTCCGGCGACGATATCGCAATATCGGCGCGCGAAATTATTATAAGTACCGTGAATTTACTTTGAGAGGCAATTTCTCAGACCGGCCGGGGACTCAAGTGTCGCGGGAAAAGGAAAACGGAACAGGACGAGAGACGGAGGAAGAAAAACGTGAAGCTGGTTCAATGCCTCTCATCTCCTTCTTCTTCACCCCGTTGCCGTGCCCGTCTGTCTCTTGGAAAGAGGAATAAATTTCGTTCTCCTTCTTCTCCTATCCTCCCTTTTCTCTTTCTCTCTCTCTCTCTTTTTCTTTTTTTTCCCCTTCATAACGTTCTAGTTACTCGGGCATTCTCTTCCCGTCTTCAACCGTCACGAAACTTTCCGCCATAACGCGAGACATTCGGTATCATCGGACGAGACGACATTATTATAATTCGGTGCAATATGAATTTACTATGAGAGAGGGAGAGACAAAGATAATACCTCTCTTCGTTGCGCAAAGCTCCAAGAGAATCAGAAGAAGGAGAAAGAGAAAGAGAGGGAGAGGGAGAAAGAGGATGAGGATCGTGAACGAAAGAAAAGGCGAGAATAGAGTGTCGCTCGGCGTGAAATTTCGTCGGTGCCCGATTTTCTTCTCCCACTCTTGGAATATGAGTGACTCGATACCTCGCCGAGAAGCGGCGAGGAGAGACGACGGTTATCGCCCAAGTTCCGCCCGAGTTTTCCGTTACGAGGGCAAGGAGGCAGGGTAGAAGCGACGGCAAAAATGGAAAAGCCGCGGGTCGCGTACTGCCAAGTGAAAAAAGTTCCCCCGACCGGGGGCTTACGATGTCTGGTGACACGTGGAGGATATTTCGGGAGGCTATTGATTCTTGAATAACTCTTCGAGGAAAGACGAAGACGCGGTATTCCTGATCTTGTAGAGATTAAAATTTAATCGAGATCGCGGCGGTTACTAGTCGTTAGACGTTTTAACGGCCACACGAAAACTATCGAAAGTGTCATTCCCGTTTTCTCTTTTTCTCTCTTTCCTCCCGTGGAAGCCGGGTAATTCTGTTTTCATTATAACTCGTGATAAAAATACTTTTTTGTCATTTTGACACGTATTTTGCGCGTATTTGATAATGGTTTCATTGGAGGTAAATAATAAAAACGAATCATCGAGACGTCGTTGTTTTAAGCCGGATTATAACTGGTCAATTTCATTCGATGATTCGATTCTTTTACCCGGTAATATTATCGATGCGATTAGCGTGAGAAATAAAATTAGCGGGGGCGGCTTTAAATTCGAGTAGCGGGCATATCGAGGAATTCGATTAAACGCTCCGTGGGTGGGCGGCAGGAATACGCAACAACGAGTGTTAGTGATACTAATCGATCGATTAACTAATTTGTGCCTCGGAGAGAGCGATTATAATTAATGCAATCAGAAATCGACGAGTGTTATAATCTATCGAGAGTCTATTGGTTTCGCGCCTTCATCTATCGAACGCTTTATAGTAATTAAAGCAGCGACGTGATTATCAACCGGGCGAAATAACAGTAGGGAGGGGGGGGGGAGCGTACGGGGAAAAATATACATCGCGCGGCGATATTCGCAACGAATACCGCAACGGTAATTGCCAAATCGACATACGAGCGGGTGCCATTTCCTTCCCCGTGGAAGCGCCACGTCATTGTTCCGATTTCGATTCCGATCGAAATTGGCAGCGATAAATCCGCCAAACCGGAGTCACCGGACATCCCTATTTTCCTCCGGGGCAAGGTCCCTCTTTCTCCCGGGTGAAAGGGCCCGGAATCGGCGTCTTTTTTTTCCCTCTTTTTAATCAGGACGTTCCATCTTTTTGCGAGGATGTTCGATGAGAACAACGTCGCGGATGAAATATCGATGAGATCCCCGTGTTGCGCGGACATGATGATTCAGGAGGGAATCAATTTCCGTCGCGCGCGAAAGAGACCGGCTCGTACACGCGTGGTGTGACTTTTTTCCCCAGCTTCCGGGAAAAGTCGGCGGGAACGACGTGAGGAACGTATTCGCGCTCGCCTTCTCCCTCCTCTCGCGTCGCGCCGAACTTTCCTCGCCGAGATCTCCGCCGAGCGAGCCGTGAATCGACTTATCGACTTACCGATTGCCACTTTAATCGGAACATTAGCGCGAGCACATTGTTACGCGACGCCCGGAGACGTGCGTGTGTGTGTGTGTGTGTTGTAAAGTCACGTCGCCCGCTCCGCTGGATCGGCGTCGTTAGGCTTCGCTCAAGTGCTCGTAAATGATTCAACTGCGAAACTGCCGCGTTATGCCGGCGGTTAAACGAGTCGCCGTCAATTACGGCCGATCAGCGGAGTCGCGGCGCGTTGCTGTTGGTCCACAATAGGTATTTTAAGCCTTAAGCAATTGACCAATCACGGTCAATTATTCTCCTCACATTCGACTGTGATTGGTCAATTTCTTAAGGCTTAAAACCACCTATTGCGGACCGACACTCAGAGAATCACGCGTTAGATTGAACTCTCCCGTTAAAACGAGCGAGCGGACAAACGAACCAGCCCCGGGGGGGATCCGTTATCTCGACGCGGTAGAGGCGCGCGCGCGCGAGGTGTGCCGAAATCCCGCGTGATGAAAAACGGTAATCCGGCCTCGGGACCCAGACGTGAGCCGGAAACCGAACGGAGACTTTGCCGACGGCTTTCCCGATTCCGCTCGTGCAATCGCCGCGCCGGCGTGATCCCGGACTTCTTACTATTAATTCAATTAAGCCTGTGACGACGCTCCGGGACGTGGCGCGAGAGATCGCGCCGCGGAGAAAAGACCGTGGAAAATAATCCGGCCATCGTGCCCCTGGTGGCCGGGGCTTATCGAATAATATCGCGCCGGATACCTCGTCGGATAAAGGAAGATATCGCGCCACATCTTTCCCCGGGAACCACGCCGTCCGGGGCAGATGTGAACGCCGGAGGGGGGGGGGGATCTTTCACACTTTGGAGAGAGAGGCACAAGCGTCAATAAAGTTCGGATTTAGCGAACGATGTAAGCGGCCTGACACGGCTCCCCGTGAAAGTGTCGTGTTGGATTTTACGTTGATTAAGTTCCCGAGAACACCACCGGGATGTTCTTTCAAGTTAATACCGGAATATCCCGCTGCGCGCGCGTATGTATGTTAAACAATGAATTTTCACCTCAGAAGGTGGGGAAATCATCCGACCGGGGAGTCTCGTCTCTGTAGAGAGCGGCGTCTGATTTTGGACGATGCGGTTAGGCGTCGCCGGCAAATTGTGACGTCCATTATAAAGATAGATCGTTGATTAACCGGGTATCGATCCTCCCGAGGAGGATCCTATTTGTGCCTAATTGGCTCTGAAATGTTCCCATAGAGACGTCGCGATGGTTGGCCTATTTTCGATCATGGGCAGACGCTCATTGACCATAGATAGGCGCACATTGATTGTCACACAATGGCTTCCATGATCATTCAGTATACTCGGCGATTGTCTATTGTTGCGTCATTAGTCTCCTTGGTGGGACTAATGATGCGACGGATACCTGTAACGGACCGTTAGTATATCCTCTTGGCTACCGGTAATTAAATGCGCAGTTTCAGCCGTTTCTTTTTAATTAATGGGCTGCAATGGACCTTCGGCAAAGAGGCTTTCATAAATTAGTGCTAATTTATCTATATTTATATATAAATATATAATAAATAAATATATATGTATATTTTTTTTCTCTACATTGTGAAGAATTTAGGAACGCACATACCGATGCGATATCGTTGCATCAAAGGATATTTCTCTTTTCCGTGTTTGTCCATCTACGGAGAAAAGAGATTAGTTAAATTGACGTGTCCCTGAACGGACCAAACGCATTTTCGTCGAAGGAAACAGTATTTCCAGTTTTCATAAACCTCCAATTCGGCTCTTAGAGCCAGAAATTCTATTTCCTTCCAGCCAAAATGTATTCGGTTCGTTCCTTGTCACGTGAATTCAACCAATCTCCTCGTATATGGCGTATCCATAATGCGTCATCGCGAGATATTCGCTGATGTTGCACGCGAAAGTCCATCGCGATTGAAACATCGGAGGGCACGGAAGAGGTTCCCGAGCTGGCTGTCGTCTATTATTATCGTTCTCCTTGTCGCTTTTGCTTCGAGTACACCGTGCACATCGCGCCTATTTCTCGTCTCCTTCCGAACTCGCTCTCACACACGCCTGATATCAAACGGACACTTTTCTTTCTTATCTTTTTTTTCCCCCACGATCACGATCATCGACGGCTCGAGATCGGTCGCGGCCAGGGGAGAATCGGACTCTCCTCCGTCGCGCGACCGAGGATCTTCTTGGATCGAGCGGACTTACCTTACGCTTCCAGGCTGGAACGGGGGAAGAAGTTGGGAACAGTGGGGAAACACAAAAGATTTGATCGCGCGTGTTGTACACATCTAAGGCCCCGCAAGCTCCGTAGTCGCCTGCGGTGGTGAGGGAACGCACACGCTCTCGGATCGAGTCTCTTGCTGGCGAATCGAGGAACGCGAACGGGAGAGGGAGGCTCGTGAGATTGTGGTTGTGTGTGTGGGGGAGAAGGGGAGCGCGTGCCACAACTGTAAGAAGGGAGCGATTTTCTCTCTCGAGTTTCTGCTTTCTCATGGATACTCTTCCGCGCGTGCGAACGGAGAAACGTGTCGAAGACACACGACGGATCGATCGCAGGATAACTCGCGGTCAGTGGATGCGGAGGAGCGATAATTGGTGCGATATCGGCAATTGGGAGAGATGACTGGGATCGAAATTGCGACTAGAAGAGATAAGGATAAAGGGGGGACGGAGGGAGGGAGCGGATTTTGAAATATCTCTCTTTCGGAACGGAGAGTTCCGTGTCGGTCGGCGGGTGAAGATCAAAAAAATATCAGGTGGACATGTCTCTCTTGGAGCGCGCGTGGATGCGCGAGGGGGCTAACGAGGGAAGTATCGATCGAGCTATCGCTCTCGATCGGGGTTTCTCTCTATCAACCGGCGGCCTCGGACACGGCTCGCGCGATTAAAACATGCCGTGTCTCTCGATCCCCGCCGAATTCCGTCGGGTGTGCCCGGGGATCGTTTCTCATCTCTCGGCTCGTCGATCAAACGGCGAATGATCGAGCGACTTCCTTCGCCTGCGACGTGTGACAAGGATTCCGCGAGATGTGGATTACCCGCGCGTCCGATACTTACCGGGTGGTGTCTCGGATGCGGGGGAGGGGGGAGGGGAGGGGGGCGCTCGCTTGGAAAGCGCGTCTCTCTCAAAAGAAATTGCTGACGCCGAGGGAGAGGTGTACAGGCCGAAGGCTTTCCAAAAGGGAGGCTCGGGAAACCTCCGTCGTGTCGTGGAAAAAAAAGAAGGTAAAACGCGATTATTGGACGCGAGCGAGCGATCGATCGATCGTCTCGGAGGACGGGAGCGGTCGTCGTCTCCCCGCGAGGGAACGCACCCGTCGGCCTCCGTCGATACAAAACCCATATCGCACCTGAGCATTACACGAACGCACCGCCACCGCGAGATGCGGTCGACGGGTGGCCGCCATCAGTAACCGATGGAGCCACTAACGCCTGTGAAAATGCTTCGAGTCCGACCGCAGACCCGGATTGCAGGAACACAATTAGCCGGGAGCTGTCCTGGATCGCACGGACGGGCGATTTGCGAGCCCGCCTCGAAATTGCCAGACGACGGATTCCGAGTCCTGCCGAGTCAACTGCCTAACCGAAATTGTACAGATAAGAAGGGGACGTATTGTGTAATTCCCACTAATCCGAGCGTCTCGGCGCGATCGTCGCTCTCCTACCACGTGCCACGTGTCGATACGACTTCCTCTCGCCTTCTTGCTTCGGAATTAGTTCAGTCGTACACGCTGCTGGGGGAGGTATTACGATATCCGCGCGTCGGGTTGAACCTGCGACGGATGAGTCCTGGAAAGGGCGCGGAGTGAGCGAAGCCGAGCGAAGCTGAGTGAGAACGAGCTCGGATTTTCGCGCGACTTTCCGCGTTTATCTGCGCTCGCACAAGCGGTGGAGAGAAGAATCGATTATTGCTCATGCGCGCCGTTCGGATCATTTCGTCAGCAGGGAGGAGTGAGTCGCGCGCGCCTCTGTTCCACTCTCTGAATGCCCGCGCGCGATTCACGAAGGGAGGAACGAAGTGGATTCGAGAGCGAATAACGAGTCAATGCGAATCGAGAGACGATGTTAAATGGGACGATCGGGCGATATCAGTTTAATGGCTGCTTAAGAAGAGCTTACCTGCCCCCACGACAAAAAGTGGCTCTACAATTCGCTGGCTGATCAGTTTCAGTCTCGGAGAGACGAATGTAGTAGCTTGTTCGTGTGTCGTCTATCCGGTATTCCCGAATTCGCGATTATTACCCGGGTACCGGGATACTGGAAATTCAAAGTTGCCGGTAATACCCGGTGGGTCTCCCATCCGCCACCCGTTATCGATTTTCGCACCGGCCGCTGCGGTGTTTTTTTCATTTGCCTAAGACGTGCCACACGCACTCGTCGCGGTGTCTACTCGAATACTCGGGTAATCTGCGACGCGATCGGTACTGAGAAAATATCCGATGGATATTTTCGCCCGGGTTAACGAGTACCTGGGTACCCGAAGGATCTGGACATTGAGATCTCGCTGGTCGAGGGTACTTGCGATCTCGAGAGCGGCGCAATTGTAGCGCCGTTTTAGAGATTCCAACAAATCGTCCCGCGCGCGCTCGTGAAAATAAAATCGCGAAATTTATATCCCCGCGCGCGATGTACGCATTCCGTGAGTGTTTCATTTAGTCGCGATTTTATTTAACGTGAAAGCCCGAATCATATCGGGCACGAAATGGAAACGCCGTACGTACCGTCGAAGAGTTAAAAATCCGTGGATTTTATGTTTCATTTGATTCCCGTCGGAATTCACCGCACCATTGCGCCGATCGGCTACGGCCGTGAAATCCTCGTCGATATTTTTGACAAGGCTGCGTCATGGGGGATTTAGCGAGGGTGTCGCTATACGGCCGCATTGAATGTACATTAACAGTGCCCACTCGATAATGCGCCGATAGATAATGCGCTCCGGGCTAGGATATTTCAAATTGGGTTGCGCATTGACAATGGCTTATTTTTACTCGCCCGATAATCAACGCTCGCTAATGCAGTTTGCAAAATTGCTCCGCTGCCGTTTTGATAAAATAACATATCTCTACGCGAGTGTATGCGATGTATCGCCATGATGATTTAAATTGCCGATTAATCGTCAGAGGAAACACTCGTTGCTCGTGTTCCATTCGATCCCGGATTTGCATCGACATACAAGTTGATTTTCCACCTTGGCCGATCGGATGTAGCTCGATATAAAAATGCAGGAACGTTTCGGACTCAAAGGAGTCAGTGTCGACGTTGTGGCGAACTTTCATTCTTAAGGAAGGTCCCGCTCGTGAGCGAAATGTTGCCTTTTGCAAACTATGATTGAACGTTTGATTCCTGATTATTGTGTTTGTAAACTTAATTTGTTTCTAATCGCACGAATTAATTTGCACAGAAGGCTCTTATAGATCCTTCTTTCCAAAATGTGATTAATTACACAGGCCGTAATTAATCACATTTGACAAAAATCTTGGTCAAATAATTCTAATCAGAGTGTTTCTTAGAGATTTTCCGTCACAAAAACAATATCAGTGGCCAAATTGCTCCATCGCGTCGGATTTTTAAATTATCTTCGATTTTAGGAGTTACTTGAGAAACGATTTTTTTCGTCGGCCTGTGTTACCGCTTCGTTTCCATTACTCCCGTCGATTGTCGCGTTAAAGCGGGACGAGCCGCGGAGAAAAGTCGTCTTACCGTTTCCGCGTCTATTCGCAGGAAAAATGCTCACCGCGTTTCGGCACGATCGTCACGATTAGCGAGCCCGGCGTCATTTGTTAATAAAGGATAATCCCGGTGGAATATCGGTCGTGGCCATTCGCGCACGACGACTCTTCTCGAAAAATATTTCATTCCGTCAGATTTCTGGGCCGCCTATTGCCCCACATCGACCCACGTACGGCTTATATACAGTGGCATATCCGATATTTTGGAAACTTTTGATATCGTCCGTTTTCGCTGTAGCTCGACGAATCTCGAGATTCAATATCGTTGGTCTCGATCCGTGATGGAAATTGAAATTTGCATCGTCCGCCTCATGTTCTCTATCCTCCCCCCTCCCTCTCTCTCTCTCTCTCTCTTTCTCTTTTCGGAATCGCGCGGGATAAATGAAACGCCCGAGCGATTCGTAATACGGATAACGTCGGGTTAAGGAAGATACATGAATCGTAAATCGCGTCGAAGCACGCACAACGACGACGATGAACGGTGGACGCGACGCAGAAGTTCCTTCCTCTCTGGCCCGGCATTAAAACGTCCCGGCGATAATATTCCTAATTAGGAAGTTTCCCAACGGTCGCCAAATGAACAATTAATGACACGAGATATCGGTATATCGATGCTATATATATATATATATATATGTATGTATGTATATATTCCGCAACCGGTGCAATCGTTATGCGCGCGGACGCCGTAAAGTTTTAATTAAACGTTTCGCATTTTAACGCGCGGCTGCTCAGTAGAACATATAACTTCCCCTTAAAAGCGAGTCATACAGTTTCGTTCTAAAAAGTCCCAGTGGCTGGGAACTTCGTGATTTAGAGTGAAGACTGATAATTTACCACCACGGTCGTCCGTCCGTCCATACGCGCCGTGCGCGCGAAAGTTTAGCTCGAAGGATTTAACATTGCGCGCGAGAGCCGTGACGCGTGTTTCGATGAAAAAATAAAACTAGATAAATATTTAAAAAAATGAAAAATGGAACAAAAACGAACGAGAAGTCTCTTGGCAGATGAAAAATAATAGCATGGTAGCTTGCGTCGTGCGAAAATTCGTTCGAAACTCCTCCTTCATTATCCGGCCGGCGATGTAATTTCTTGTTCTCATATGTAAGAGATTTCCCCGAAAGTCTTACGTTGCAAGTCGCGCGTTACGCTAAGTCTCTCCGAAAGCCTCGACCTTAATTTTCATTTAACGAACTCCACGATTAATTTCGGATCCCTCGTGCGCCTTAACGATGAACATGAAAATTAAGATCGAGAATTTCAAGAGAGAGAGAGAGAGAGAGAGAGAGAGAAATAGAGGCGGAGAAAAAGAGGGACAACGTATACATGTCGCGGAGGGGGCCCAAATGACGTCCTTCGAGGGTGCGAGCATTTCTTCTTCGGGGATTTTACATCAGTTTCTTTCGAGAGCCATCGCCTCCCGGGAAAGGTGACGGACAATTATGCGGCCGCACGCTGAGAGCGATTTCGATGCGTTGTGCTGAAAAATGCATCTCGCTTAAAAATGCATCGTCGCAGCGGGGGCGGACTTAAGAGCGGCGAGCCCGTTAAAACTTGATCTCGAGATAGACGTAACTTATGGTCGGCGAGCCGTGCTCGCGCGCTATCATCGCGGCGGTACGTGATATCGACGCATCGGACGGCGTTGTGTGTAGCAACGGGGGCTACAGGCGGCACGGTAGCTCGTACAATCGCCTTCGACGTGGCTGACGGGCTTGTCTTCTCTCTCTCTCTCTTTCTCTCTCGAGTATTCTGTGCGATAGCCCGTGCTCTCCCGCATAAATTTGCATGGTGCGCGGCGATGATCGGGCCTGCGAGGTGCACGAGAGCACAAAGCGGGTCCCGGTTCGTCGGCCGCGTATCGGCTTTCCGTCTCGCGCTATTTTCTTGTCACCGTTATGGATTATTCCGTCGATTTAAGCCGGGAGCAGCTCCCTCCGGGCACGAACGAAATTGAAATTACGAAACTGTCGACCGGGCGATTTCGCCAACGTTAGTTAGTGTTGCGCGCGGTTTGCGCGGCATTTTTTCACGAGCCGGCGCTATGCGATCGAGGAGAGATCCCGTGCCTTCGCGTGCCGAACGGGTGCGTTTCACACAATCACAAACCTGACCCAATGTTATTATTTCGTAATAGCGCAACTCGGAAAGAAGTTCTACGAGATTGCGCGAAGCAGGTGTAAATCGAGTTGCAATGGATACACGAATAAAAAGTGCCGCTGAATCAATATATGAAAAAAAAAGGATTCGGTAACAATTATCAAGACTTGGCGAAATAGCTTTAATTAAACGTCTGGTTACTGCAATCAAATGATTTAATATCATTACTCTGTAATACCATATATACAATGTACGTTATGAAATTATTCGATTGCAGTAACCAAATAATTTCGTTGAAACTATTTAATCAAATTTTAGTAATCGTTACCAGATCCTTCTTTCAGCGTAGAATTTCCGACAGCGCGCGTAATTGGAATAAATCTTCTTGATTCAATGGCAATATCGTTGAAACTAATACCTGAGTTACTAAAACAGGTTATTAGTTTACAGTGATGTTGTTATTGGGTCAAAAAGATTCATTCCAATTACGCGCGCCGTTGGAAATTCGGTTGATTCGACATGATTTTTCGCCCTTGTACTTTGGTTTTTCAGGAATCTGGGCTTAAATAGATACACGGACTCCGCGAGTCCGCCGAATAAACGCTAACGCAACGGGGCTGAGCTTTGCACGAAACGCTGAGAATATTGGAGCAGATGTTCGTTATTCGTTTCGAAATGTAGTCGGATTTGCGGTTCGAGCCAATCGTCAACGTATGGTGTGATCTTGCTCCAAGAGATCTACGCCCGAGTTCTGCGTTCACAGTATTAAACGCGGCCACGCCAATCACCCGCGATTTCCATATTAGATAAACGTCATTCGGAATCAAACGACCAGATTTCGTGCCAAATGCGGAGCATGAAAAATGGGCGTAACGGACCGGAACCCCGACGGTAACGGTGGAAACGCGATCGGACATTTCGTCGCACGTTTGCATGACTGAATCGCTTTTAAATGCCGCATGCTGCGAGTCGAGTCGGCGATAGAGCGCGGTGAAATCGTTTGAAAATTTCACGCGGTAATCGCGGTAATTGCGACTGGGGGGAATATCTTTCAATGACCTTTTAACGCAGCTTGGTTGCGGTAGAAAAACGGCGAGGAGAATCGCCAAATCGTCCGAAAGAAGAGTCCTCGGGAAAAGGAGCGGCGAAGACGGAGACGCGAAATAATTCACTTAACCCTTCGACCGAATTATGGGCCAGATAAACCCAGCGAGATGCGTTTGAAGATCTATAACGAAGAGAAGTACGTGATTCATGAGTTCTCCCCGCGTCCGAAAAATCGTTAAAGAGTCGGCCTGTCTAAATTCGAATTTTTTTTCAATAATATAAAACTTGATTTTCTATGAATGCATAAACGTCAAAGTAAAAGAGTTACCACTTTATTCTAGAATTCTGTCGACATCTTTCCCTTCACATTTTTTCCGATGTGGAATTTGGAAAAACATACAGATTCAATATGACCCTGTTTGCGGCGCGACTTTTCAGAAGTGCACGGTCGTTGAGGGTTGAGCAAAAATCGCGGTTTCTCGGATCGTCACGGCCGGATTGCAATTTCGCCGACGTTTCGCCACGCTTAATGAAATTCGCGCGACCGAGTGTTCGGTCGCGCAACCTTATTCGCGACAATCGACACTCGCTGATCGGTATTAAAGCGCATTTGCGAGTCGATTTCGGGTTATCCGATGCATTTCCGATAATTAGAAACCCGCGAGGCGTTTCGTGATAATTAGAAACGTTTTATCTCGCCTCGGGCTCTCGTTCGCGGAGGGAGAGAGAGAGAGAGAGAGAGAGAGAAGCCGTCGTCGCGCACGTCTCTCCCCGGTCTGCGGAAATATCAATTTACAACGGGAATTTATCGGCCGCATTTCGATTTACCTCCGGTTGCGGCGCGCGCGAAATTTCCCCGATACAGTCGATATATCGCGATTTTATCCGCGCGGCGTCAAACGCAGAGACGATCGTCGAAGCGAACGAGCGAGTCGGTACGAATGCGTGATTTCGCCGAAAAATTTCTGCCGAGGGGAAGCACCCCGCTCGCTCGTTGACCGCGCAGCTGAACGTCATATTTCGCGGCCGGTGAGCATTAATCGCGCGAGACAGCCGCTATAAAGAGAGCCGCGGAGTTATTCATCGACTCGGAGCGGTTACAGAAATGTCTCTCGCGTGCCGCGGACAGACATCGATTCGGATGATGGAATCATCCAGTCGATGGAGACCGATTGAAATTGTCCGAGTCATTACTCTGATTTATTTCCGCCTGACGGCGGGCGGGGGTGAGGGGCTATCGTTATAGAAGCTGTTCGTTACAGGGGATTATTAACGGTTAAAGGCCGAATCAAAGATACCGTCAGCCAGCATGAAAGTCTGATATCGCGGATTAAATCTCCCCGAATGTTGTAATGAAATGATAAAAATGAAACGACAAGTTGAGAGCGTTAAATTGAACTGCTTGCGAGCCACATGCATGGAATAGAAATATACGTCTCGCTTTTTTACAGACGTGACATGTTCTTTCTCAGAAATGAAATTCCCTGATTTTTGCAGTCGGACCAAAAGATTAATTCTAATTTTTGCGATCACGAGAGTACTTGATTTAGTTGATGTACGTGCGCACTTATCCTCTCGTAACTCGCATTCGCGGGAATTCACAGCATAGAGACGTACGGTGATGCGTCGCTTCGACAATTTGTGAAAATTTCGAGCACCTTGTGACACCTGTGAATTGCATTCCGCAGATGCGGCCATTTACATAACAATAAGCGGCGGAAATAGCGACGCTCGATCGGCCAAGGGTGGAAAGTCAAAGCAGCCGCTCGTTAATGCCGTTGATTGCTTCAGCGAACTGGCAGTTTGGCGCGTAATTTCAGCCGCATAATTCGTCGATCCGACGGGGGGGNTGTAATTAGCGGCTCGCATTGGCGAGTGTTTCGCGCTAAATTAGCTATTTCGTTCAAACCGTCGTCGGTCGCGACTCGTCGGAAGCAGCGTTCTCTTTTCTCCCTCTATTTCCCTGTCGTCGTTGGAGGGAAGCCGGCTACTGTTCTCGCAAAGCGCGACCACATGAAACGATTAATCGGTGGATTTCTAATTTCGACGACGGCGGCGGATCTTTTCGGCGGACACGCCACCGGGATACCTGTTGCCGGTTTATCCGGGGAGAAACTGGGAACGCTCTCTAAAATGACGCTTCTTACGTGCGCGAAGGACAGATTGAAGAGGGGGAGGGGGAGGAGAGCGTTGCTCTTTCGGATCGGCCGGGGAAACGCGTGCGGACAACAAATCGAGAAGTAGAATTGCGATGGAATCGAGTGCACTGATCGACCAAGTCAACGGATGACTTCGTTTCGACAGGGTTCGGATCCTGAGGCTTGACGAGACCCACCTCAAACCGCCATTGATTCACACCGTATTCCTCAGACATAGCTTGACTCTCTCCTCGATTGTGATGAACGAACGAAGAATCGGCGTGGTAGTTAACGTCGCATGCCTTCACGCTAATTAAGGGCCGATCCGAAACTCGCTTATCGCGCGACGAATCGGCTGGGCGAAGTCGAAGCGTTCGCGCTCATTTGAAACTAATTTTCTCGCGCGTAGTTTCCCGCGCCACTAGCTCTTACTAATTAAGGGATGGTGGAAACTTCTTAGCGATTCCGGCTTCCGGGAGATCGTGGATGATTGTTTTACCCCTCCCTCTCTCTCTCTCCTTCTCTCTCACATACACACTCTCTTTCTATATGTACGTCTCTTTCCCTTTCTTTCAGCAAGCAGAGCTCGTTAACAACCTGATGTAATTCTCGACGACACTTTCGGTCGCTGAAGAAAGCAACGGGTGGCTGAATGGCCCCGAAAAAGAGCGGAAAAGGGCGCTTCGCGGGGAACGGAACAACGCCTAAACGAATTCGTGCTCAGCGCCGTTGGCTCTCGTGGGGGTTTGTTTTAAGATGCATCGCGCGACGCATTTATCCCAGCCACGGACTTTAATTAAACTTTCTTTCCCGAGGGAAAGTACGTAGTAGCAACAGGGGCTGCTTCCCCGCGTGTGTTGGGGCGTGTGTGTGTGTGTGTACGTGTGTGTATGCGCATGTCCGTGTATACTTGATGCGTTCGTGTGCGGCTCCTCTTTTTTCCTCTTCTTCTTCCTCTCGTCGAACAACAGGGGCGACCGGCTTCTGAAAACCGATCGATTTGCGACTCGATTTTCCTCTCCCGCGGAACGATATTTTATTACGGTCCGCCGCGCTAACTTTAATTAAGCCGGAGTGTACCTAATCAAATCCCTCTTCTTCTTCTCCTTGAGCCGCATCTTGTGCGCGGTGTGTCACGTACGTGTAAAGTCGTCGACTCGCGTCCCGCTCGTGTCTCACCTGTTAGCGGTAATCTAGGATGACGCGTGTAGCTCAGAGCAGCGTCGCAGTTGGACGCAGAAGTTTGCGCTTTGATATACGCGTCGAGTCGAGTGCATTTCGTGGCCGGGAATCTGCGAGGCAGCCAATCGTTCGGCGATAGAAATGAGTCTCTCCGACGAGGACGTACTCACGGTGAACGATTTCTACGCGACGACTTCCCACGTCGCTCGTCCGTATCGACGTGCGACGTGTTATTCGATATCGCGAATTGATTCCGGACTTCTGCAATTCTTTCTTAAGCGAGGAAAACGTAGGCCCTCGCTCGCCGTAGGATCGTCAGGATTATACGTTTTCACGTCGACACTGCGCGTGTTACGAGACTTATATGTAACTTAGATAAAACAGTACAAAACAACGATTTCATCCTCAAACTCGGAAGGATCGAGCTGTGTCGGTGTTGTGCAACAGGCTACTAATAACGAACGTTTGTACATCGAGCACGTCTTTCGTTGGGTCAAAAACAAAGACGAGTCACACACCAAATTTACGTTGTTTACGATATCGTGAGCGGTTGGCACGCCGTTCATCTGGTGAGAATCAACAGAGTCAGGTAAACATGTGTGTGTGTGTGTGTACATATGGGACACTTAGACGGAAAACGAGATAGAACAATACGTATATATAAGACATATCTTCGTTCTACGAGGACAGATATCTCCAAGCTTGGGACGTCGTAACGGTCAAGAACGTTCAAGAAAGTCGGGAGACAAATTCACTGTACATGAACATCGCGGGGCGAGGGAAGGGGGCGGCAAACCATTGAAGGACATGACGCAGAAATCCAAGTAACTAATTCGGCACGCAAGAATCAAAGATGTGAGTGTCTTCGTGACGAGTCGCATTTGCATGTGGTAAGTTCGGCCGACACACGCTTGTCCAAAGTCGTTCGGGATCTGCGCCGGAAGTGTGGAAATTACTTTTACGGCGATGCAACGTGAAGAGCCACTTGCGACCGTAAACCTAATTCGTAATCGATTTTATTATCCTCCGCTGACGTGGCGACGGGACACGGCTCGTTTCTCGGATTTTACTTCTGACAGTCACATCTTTACTACTTGCCACCTCGGCGTAACGATCACCATCGATGCAAGTGTAAAAATAAAATTGTACATAAAAGTCCTGAACACATCCTGTCTCCTGTGTCGTTGTTCACGAATGAGCGCGCCGGCTGGCCGCGTACCAGTATAATCGAATCGCGAACAGCTCGCCGTTTCCGATAGCGTCTTGTAAACACATCCTCAGCCACTTCGCTTTTATGACGCCGCCGAACGATCCATTCAAAACGATAATTGCGACGATCTAAATATCGCGACGCGAGATTCAATCTGCTTACGCTCCGACGTGAGATGAGAAACGGTCCAGGTCTCGAGAGACGAAGCATTATTCTTCCTCTTTTCTCTCTCTCTCTCTCTCTCTCTCTCTCTCGCGTTCTCGCTCCTTATTATATCCCGATTAAACCGAGCGAGCTACTTATATCACTAATCGGAGCGTTTTACACTTTCGCTAGTGATGCGGAAATTTCGTTTCCTCGCTCCTCGGAAGAACAAAAAAAGGAACGCTCGCGACATTTCCCGGCGAGGCGGTGAGGCACGCGCGAGATCTCGTTTATCGCGAGACCGGATTTTCTCGACGAGTTGTATTGTTGTTTTCTTTTGTTAAAAAGTTAGACAAGACGATCTGCCGACGCGACCGGCCACGGAAAATTTCGTTCAACGCGCGCCGGCAATCCGGCCGGAGATCATCGGCGTCCTACGACGTTCTTCATTTCGCCCTTGCGTCGTCGAGGGAGACGGCCGCTAAAATGCGATAACCGGTGGTGGGATTTCGAGGCTCTTAGCGTTGATCCGCGACATCCTCCTGCAGCGCGAGGTACACGCGCGTGTATACACTCCGGGAATCGCCGTGACAGAAAGCCAGCCGGCCCGTCTTCTTCGTCCGGCGGTCCTCGAGGAGGAGGAGGAGGAAAAGTGTCGCCGTGCCGGGATCGAAATGAAGCGGGATTGCCCGGCACGTAATCGCGAAACTTTAACAATCTCGCCGGGCAAATAATTCTCACGGAGGGGCGTAAGAATTGACGATTCCAACTTTCCGCTCGGCTGCCAGCAGCAGTCCCCGCGTCTTCATAAGACGTACCACCTCCTCCTCGTCCTCCTCGTGGACAGAGATAACGCGATCCCGTGAAATTAAGCGTAATCCTGGACCGAGGAGAAATTAAGGGTAGGATACGAGATAATAAGTCCCGCGGGAGAGGAAGCCGCGTGGGAGGGAGACAGGGAGAGCTATCGACTCCCGGGAAACGTATAATCCTGATTCCCGCGGCGACCTTTTATTTCCCGGCCATTTCTCGACTCGGGCGAACTCGAACGAGCTCTCTTTAGAAGCGATACGTTGCTCGAATACGACGGCTCTTTCGGGGGAAAAACGATCGCTCGGCTTGCCCGTCTCGACTTACTCTCGGCTCGCGAACCCGCTTCGGAGCGCTCATTATCCGAATACGACGGCACCGATTCACCTCGTCATCCTAGACCACCTTCGTCTTCGACCTCCCCCGCCTTACTACCTGTGTGTATGTGGTTACTTCGTTCGAGGTTTCTCGTAGGATTTGCGCAAAGGACAGGCGATAGGTCTGCGGGGCGCGCCGCGTTACACACCGTACGATTGTGGAAATCTCCACGCAGCCGTCAGACTTGACAATTTTACTCGGAAATTGTCCACAACCTGTACGCGCTTGACTACTCTGAAGCGTTTCGTCGACCGGCAACTTGGATCGAGAGCTTATCGAAAGAAATCCGTCGACTCCTTTCCAAATAATGCTTCATTCCGTTGTTTTCTTCCCGTGACTATTGTGATTACTTTTGGATGTTATCATTATTATGTTATCTGATATCAGCGATGCGATCCTCCGCATCGGGAAGCAAATGGAGCTGTAAACGCAAGCTCGGATCACGGCGCGCCTCGACTTTTCACGGATATATATATATACATATATATATATGTATGTATGTACAGACATCTTGTAAAAACACGCTTGCCAAATGCGAGTTACCGTTGCTTGACAGTCATAGGTACCTATTAAAGGGACAGCGTCCGAGGTCGTCGGCATGCTTTCTGCCACGAGGTTCAGGAAAACTGTCAGCGACAGCAGAATGGTCACTCCTACATGGACAGGTCGAAAAATCACACATCAACATTGCGCCACTCGCGTGCGAGGCCTAACCGGGGTTTCTCGTTTTTTTTTTTTTTTTTTTTTCTCGGAATGTGGGACGCACCTGGATTAGGTGCGGCGTTTGTTAGATTGCTGACTCGTCTAAATCGGGGTTCAATGAGGTCTCACGCGACGGAGTCGCGCGAAAGTGTTTCCGACTGTTTTTCTTTCCGTTTGTTTCTTTTTCCGCCAAGCAGTGCGGATCAGCTCGAGCCGCAGCTCGCGCGTCCGAACGCCGTTTTCGGGTCTCCGTGGTGATCACGGCGTTGCCCGGGGTTTCCCGGCAAATTCGGACTCGCGCGTATCGCGATCACAATCTGCCGGTCTGCGATCTACCGGCGCCCTAAGCTCGAAATGGTGCGCGACCTGCCGCCGAGAACGACTCGGCGAAATTGCGTCGCCGCATTTTCGATCATGCGGAGATACAGAGGATGATTCGATCTAGGATCCGGCGATGCTCGAACTTCCTATGACGCCTCTCCTCTAACGCGACGGGACGTTTCCGCCGTCTCTTTTGCGCGGCGGCTCCTCGTCGTGGCGCAGTGTGTCGCGAAACACATTCCGCTTGTCGATTCCGAGGAGAATGTCTTTCTAACCTTTTCTCCCTCTCTAAATTACATCGCGCCCTACTTCGGCCCCTTCCTCCCGTCTCCTTTTCTCTACTCACAAGTCACCACTCGGAGAATAACGTCGCGCGAGATATTCATGCGCGAGCGAAATCCCGCTGGAGGGGGTGGAAAGATTTGCAAAATAATGCGGCGAGCGAGAAGAATGAGGATGATCGCTCGTGGAATCTGGCGCATCAACGCCAAATGATTTATGTTGGGAGAGAACTCGCCGGCTACAACGTGATATTAATGACGACGACGACGGGAGGACGTCGGGAATGACGTGGTGGGATCCCAGCGCGCGACACCTTCGCGAATGATGCGGCCGCGCGAAGATATTCGCGAGAACTCAGTCGCGGAGCAGCCCGCGCGATGATCGAGCGGACACGAGCACCGTTTAAGTCGAGCATCGAAAAATCCCGTCCGGGTGGATTTTGTTACCTGCCCTCAGGCGGGATGTTCGCAGGGATTAGTCCGCAAAGTTCGGGACGTGTAACGGACCCCGTGCGGATGCTGTGCGAGGAGCCGCGGCATTAGCGACTTCGACGGAGCCGGCTAAGTCGCTCGACAACTCCATTACCGCGCAACAGCCTTCAAAGTGACCGGCGAAATTCGATTATCTTACTGCCGCTCTCGAGAATCGGGAACTTCTGCAGACGATTGATGACTCTCGCCGGACGAAACGAACGGTTTGACCGCGGCTGATTGAGGCGGCCAGATGCCAGACACGCCCGCACGGCCGCGGCTTCCGCGTCTCGCTGTGCGGATTTGTCAAGAGGCGAATAATTCGATTAAGAATCTAGTGTCGGGAACGAATGCTGATCGAAGGGCTGCGTGTTACTCTGTGCGGGGTGGTGGCGTAATGGAGGGACAAATGGAGGATGGTGTCGGTAACGGGCAGCGCGCGCGGCAGTGTGTTAAAACGCATTTCTACTTGTTTGGTGTAGTCAGTGCGTTTTGGCACACATTTGTTTTTTAGGAACACTTCGATTGGATTACTCGCAATCTCGCGTTCTCCCTCGGTGTTTATCGACCTTCCTTCGTTGCGATATTAACGCAGGTTTAAACGGAAATTTCGCTGAAATCTCACGAGTGACGCGGGGTGACTTCAAGCCGGGAATAGTGATCGACGACGTTCGCTTAAGATCGATCCTTCACTCGTCTCACGTAGAGCAGCCAACGCTTTTTTGCGTTTTAATTCATTTAGAAGCTCGTTTAAACGAGACGCGATAGCACGGGGTCAAATAAGCGTACCGTGTTTCGATGAGATCGACGGGGTTAAAACCGCGGCAAGGTGCATTCGCGGCGGGTGGCAAACCGCCAATAACATCGGGGAGGGTTGTCGGTCAGCGAGGGTAAGCGCGGAGCTTGAGGAAGGCTGACCAATTAATTCCTTGCTATTAGATCCAAACGTTCACCGGGCACGTGTACGGCGGACATATTTTTTTTCCAAAGGCATGATTTTCAATTAAATTCACGCGCGGGGAGCGCCGGTCGCACGATCCGTTTCGCCCAAGTATCGCGCATGATAGATTCAAGAATCAAGCTCGCCGACAAAAAAACGAGGGATAATGATTGATGGTAGCAATTATAAAACGGAAGATTAATCCGTACTTCCGAGTGAAGGAACTTTCCGGCAAATTTCTGGTGATTTTAATATTCTGAAAAATATATTGCTTCTTCCGAAAATTGTCGGCGCTTCTGAAACATTGTAAAGTGTATTAAATTTGGATCCTCTCTTGATGTAAATTTACGTGCCCAACGGTTTTCGATGATCTCGTTTCTCAAGTTTTCACGATCGTTGACACATTGCGTGAATCTTGATCTTGCGAAAGCCGCCGTACACCGAGTCTTCCTCAAGTCCGCCAACGACTATTTTATTCCCTTTACGCACCCAAAAAACGTATTCGTTAAATCAGCAACCGTGAATCACGTCTGTATATTTATGCGAAACGGCGTGCTATGCTTGGTTACGTATAGGAAATGCTCAGCCGTGCGGATTCTGGGAAAACAAGAGTGTCTGCCAAGGATCCCTCCGATCGATATTCCGACGGAGGAAAAACAGTGATAAATTTTGGACGCAATGATTTAAGTGGATATACGAGCGTTTTGTAACCGGCATAGCGTGGCGTAGCGACAGTTTTTTCCTTCCATCTCCCGCGGTGCAATTTCCGCTGCATGTATTCATACATGCAGCATTACGTATACCTGCGTCTTTTGCCTAAATAGGCAACACAGAATTTTAATACGAAGTACGGATTTGCATACGAAAGGAAATCCCATGAAAACGCCAGCCTAGTTTCTTCCCTGCTCTCGAAGAGAGAAAACGTCGACGGGATATTGGATTAAACACTCGTAATTCTCCACTATAACACTCCGCGCACTTCCCAATTACTTTTCTTAATTTTTTCACCTGATCTTCAAAGTCAAGTAAAAACATTTGTCCCCGAGTTACGAAATGAATATCTTCGTGTGAACTTTCGCGCGTCAAACAACAAGTCTGCTACTTTCGTCGTTCGTTGCGCCTTAAGGGGGTTGTAGGTGGTCGTACTTTCAGTGGTGTATCAAGGGGGCTATTAAAAGTTGAATATTTATTGAGTAAAAGTACACTTATTTCACCATCCAAATAATAAATGTTAATTTGACATTTGAAACAAACTTGAGGTAAATATATATATGCAAAATTATAAGTACGAAAATATGATTTTGTATTTTTCTTCTCAATGCTATATTTATATGCATCGATTGATCTGATAAAGATGCACAGATAGTAGGAAAAGGTATATAAATGCATATGTACACGTATTTCGAGTATTATTGCGAATGATAAACTTTACACCGCTATATTTTCCAAATAAAATGAATAATTCCATAATTCTGAAATTTGTATATAATATTTATATATTACTTTTTAATATCAGTAGTTTTTCATCAAAGACTTATTTTTAATTAAGAAGAAATGAAAAAGAACATGCTAACCCCTAAAAGACTACTTATGAGAAGAATCGACTTTAGTTACCAATATCTCAGCTTTCGAACGGTCGATCTTTCTCAAATTGCACTAGCAGTTGGACAACACTAATGTATGTGCGATGCAAGTTTCGTTGAATTCTTACCAAACTCATTTCACCTTACAACCTCCTCTTAAATCGCACATCGAACGGGGCGAGGCCGGCCAAAGAACGCCCGAAATACCGGTAATCTCATTCGCATCTGATTTTTCTTGCGACACACGAGTCTCCCGCACGTGTTGCAACTCCGCCGCGGGATTCATGCAACCGTCTCTTAATGGAATTCCGCCCCTCGCGAAGCGATGCACGAAACGCGCACCTGTTCTCGAGCGGAGGCTAATGCCTTGCGGGAGCGGAATGCCGTGGCATCCACCCGGTGTCCGTTTCCACAGATGTTATTCCTCTCCCCGGGACAGGCTCCGCTGGTAGCGTTGGTATCGCGCGCTTATGCGTCGCGACGATAAATCATTTTGTCTTGCGGATCTCGCGAATTGTCGCGGTTACTGCAGTAAGACTGTGCGAATCGTCACGGTTACTGTAGGGAACGGCATGAATTGCACGGAAACCATGGCTGCCGACGCGTGAAAACGGTTATCGATCGCTCATTGAAGAGAAGAAGGATTAACACAGGGAGGTAAGACGCAGACACGGCGGTTGAGATGTTTCTTCGAGCGACAACTAATGTCGCGATCATCGAGGTTCAATTTGTCAGGGCACGTATTTTGGAATCGCTCGAAGTGGATTCCGATCGGAATTATTCAGTCATTCCCTAAATTTCTGTTTGCGTTTCTCGAAGGAAAAACGGAATTGTCTCGATCGACATTCATTCCGAATAGTTCGTAACACGCGCCCGGCTCTTGGAGTTTAGACTCTGAACAAAAAGTATCTACCACCCGGAACAAATGACGTTACATGTATGGTCAATCGCTATAAGGTTGCAACATTTTAATTTTTTATTAGTTTCGGAACACATCCTGTGTCTAATAGGAGAATTGTGGTTTTTCTTTTATCATTCTCAGGAGATACATTTTCCTGCTGATACGAGATGCGTTGCGAAACTGAAACTAAAAACAAAAATGTTACAATGTTTCTATGACGAGATATTAAGAATGGCTTTTCGTAATTGTTCGAGCTAACGCGCGCGTTTAATTGAGCTAATTAACTTTTTGCCTCACGATGAGTGACGTTTTATCTGTAATAGTCAGCTTTTAGCAGTGACAGCAAATAACGAATAGCCTTTTAGTTTCGAAGTTCGAATCAGCTAATGGCATTTAGTTGACAGTACTACGTGGCTTTATTGTGCGCCTGTCCGTTACTCTTCAATTCTCACACTTTCATACGATGTCACCCGCTGAACTTTCCTCTCCTTCCTCTTATGCTTCTCGGTCCGTTACGTCGTTAGGTCTGTTTGCGAAAGACATCACGTTGCACTCGGGAGAGAACGAGGCCACTGCTACGTGCTTACCTCCGCGCCATGTCCTTTGTCATGATAATGCTCAATCAAACACGCAGCTCCGAACGAGAGCGGCTCTCTTTTCCCTTCGTATTTATCCGGTTAATGAGATTCGCGCGAGCGGCTCCGTCCGGAAGCCCAGATGCGGAATTTACAGCGGCGTAATGATATGCAAATCTCATTGGCGCGTTTTTAGGCATGAAATCGGGGAGCGGCGCGATATTGTTACGCGCGGATTGCGGAGCGCTCGATGGCGTTCGTATAATTTCGCCGCAACGGTGCCGTTTTGCTAATTGAGAGCCTCGAACGGGGGAATCCAAGATTCTTCCCAGCTAGAAAAGGCGGCGAGTACATGCACGGTTGTGTTTCACGAACACATTATTCAATTTGACCCTTTGTACTTCAAGAATGCCGCTGACACCGGTGACATCCGATAATTCCGTCAACCAACGAAACCTCATATGACGGTGTTTCTCGGGTTTTAAATTTAATTACCAACTAGAGCTACCGCTGATTTTAGAAGTGACGTAAAATCCGGAAGGCGCCGCCGCAGAGTTCGTCCAGTTTTGTAAGAAATTTTGCGTCTCCCTGCAACATCCTTGGAATGCGAAAGAATCATTTCAAATTACGGCGAAATAATGAAACGCGAGTGTTCTTCGTGCGTTCTCCCACGCTCGATTTTCCGTTTAACGCGTTGACGTGCGAAGGATGAACGCGGAAAGAATGATTATTCCATTGCTCGGATATTCTTAACGACCCTCGGATGTATCGACGTTCGCGAGCTGAATGTGATACGGAAAGTTCCGAAGTCCCTAATCTACGTGTGATCCCCGTGAAGGAAAGTTCCGCGGAGGATGTCGGGGCTGACACGAGTCCATGAAAGATATCCTGGACTTCGTCAATGATTAATTACGGGGTGGAGGAAATGGATGTCCGGAGGCAGGAAAGTGTGGTTTAGGAGAAACGAGGAATGGCACTTTTTGATAAATCGAGTCAACGCGGTGAAAATTTTCCTTCCCGTCGCCGCAGCCGCCGTGTGACGGGCGTCGCGTGTTAGCGGAAATCGCGTCAATCAGTTATACAAGTTATTACGCGTTATCACGTGCTATTATTATTATTATTACTACTATTAGAGAAGAAGGTCTTATTATGGCTATCTACCCTTCTGAGACAAATCAGTCATCTACATTCACAGTTATATTCATTGTTGTTCCTTCTAAGAGTTTATTTTGCGACTAAATATATAAATGTGTTTAACAAAACATTGTGTGCTTTTTCTTTTTAAATAAAACATTCTCTTAATCTGTGAGAGACCACATTACTACACCTGTTTCTCTTCGACCTACTGCACAATGTCGTCACATTTCTAAATAAACAGCGTCGTATGTAATAAATATTTCACGATGTGGAGTCCAGAATCAATCGAGCAGCACTTTAACGAACGTCATTCGGGTTTTCCATGAAAAATATCGATTATTAACAAAATTACACAAAATGTAATTGGGGCAAAATGTAAACGGGGACCATAATGCCACCACCTTCCCTCGGGACCATAATACCACCTTCTTCCCTCGCTATCATTTTTATGATTAAATTTCCAAGTATTTCGGAGCGTTGCTAAGGAACCTTATATGAGCTCTCATACGTTAACGTCAAACTTCGCCGGCTTCGTGTTAAAAGATAATGTCACCGCTGACTTATCGGCGGAATGGTAGCACACCGGGGACGGTCGATGACGAAACTTCTTCCGCCGGGCTGAATGATCCCTGAGAAATCCCGTCCTCCGTTTCACCGAACCGCGGGGAAACTCAGTCGTTAAGAAGAGAGACGTTCCCGCGTCTCAAGTGGCCGCGCACGGCAGTACGCTTTTAAAAGCGCCGCCTGAGGAGCGAACGTCGAGGAAAACGCGGGCGAATGAAAACGCGACAATGCCGATAGATTCATCGAAGACAAAGGGAAATCCGAAGACAGGACCGAAACAATGGGGCTACGAAGGTGACGAAACGGCGGGGGTGCGGCGGAAAGATAGCGCCGCTCGCGGATTCCGGCTAGCGCGGAAATGCCGCTCCGGTCGTGCAAACCGTCGGCTTCTCCCGTCGTAAGTCCCGTCTTTGCGACACCGGGGAGTTTTCCTCGCGAACCGGGGGCTTCATAAAGCGACGCCCGGGACAGCTGCGGCCGAAATTGCGCGGATTTTCCGAGGAAAAATTTTGCAACTGGGTCAGAGAGGGTCGCGTCAGACAAATGGTTCCGCGGATGATATAATGTCGTCTACCGCCGTCACGTGAACTTTCACATCGGATCCGTCACGCCCCGGTGCATCTCTCTCTCTCTCTCTCTCTCTCTCTTTCTCTCTCTCTCTCGCGAAGTGGAGAGACTCTTAAGACCGCCGGTACGAGTAGTTCGTCCATGTAATAAAAGAGTTAATGATACGTCGTCCGCGGGATGAAGATGAGAAACGCGCATTTTTGTCGCGTAGAAACGGATTATCTCGGCGGAGCTGCGAATTGCGCGCGACACGGTTGCGCTTTTACGCGCGATATCATCGCGCGGGCAACAAAGGGGGACGGTAATCGCGATAATTTCCAAGACAAGCTCGCTCGTTTGCAACTAACGACTCCCGCGGCACATCGCTCGTACGAATTAAACTCCTGGGATGTTAAGTACCGCGGAACAGTCCGAATCGTGCGCGCGCGCGAGCGTAGTTCAAGAAAATCTATGTACGTCCCTCGCGAGAGTCGCGAGTGCAAAACGGAGAGGTGAGTTGCGCGAGGTGAGCTCCGGCGAAGAAGAAGAGCTTGCGGAAAAAGCGCACGAGTGAGCGCCTTGGAAAGGCCACGACGAGACGTAACTCACAATTGATCGCGGAATCGACGCGTTACTCGCACTCACTCTCGCACTTCCCGCGCGAATTTATCAAAAGCGCCGAACGAGGCCCGTATCGACGGTCGTTATTAGAGATGCTACTATTCGACATATTCGAATTTTCACGCTGAAAAATTTCATTATTCGAAGCTTCGATAATATAATTTCTAGTTCTAATCGTTATCTATCGTTTCTCGATTCATATCTGAGACTCTACACACGAAATTGTCATCGTGAGCGCGATTTAACTGGAAAATTCAGATTCTGGCTCGGAAATCTGAATACTTCACTTGAGATAAGTTTCAAGCGGCGACTGTTAAAACGGGCCTGAAATGCCGATTGAGACGTCGTCGAGAGTGAAATTGCCGGAGCTTGCCGTTCGCGCGATAATCCCGAGAGCGAGCGCGGGGAAATATTTAGACTCCCGTAAAGATCCGCCGGAAAGGGACACTTAGCTCTCACATCGACGAGGAATTTCGCCCTGACGAGGTAATTTCGCAAAAGCGTCGAGCCGGCACATTCGAAATCGGGCGAAGGGGCGCGCGCGCGTTCCAACCGAAAGTTGGAAGTGCCAGTTGGCGTCGAAGAAGTTATTCGTTTACCCTAATCGCACCGTTGCCGGAAATTGCATCGGCGCGCACGTGAAGGCAATCCGCCGCGGGATTAACGACAGCAGTTGCATCACGGAAAGTAATCCGCGTGTCTTCTCCTTTCTTTCGGGTTTGTTTTTTTTTTTCCTTTCGATTCGAGACTTCTCATCAGTCGGACGGTGCGGCCGCAGCGACCGCAGCGAAGGAACCGCGAAGACGGCTGTGTCGCTGGAATTCTTAATAAGATGACGACGACGACGGCGAGCGTTCTCGGACTCGTCGAAGATGAAGCCACCGACTCCCGGGTCGCACTATCAGAATTCTTTTCTTCCTATCCGTTTCTTGCGCGCGAGTCTCCTCCGGGGGATATTATCGAATACGGCGGAACGAAAGTTGAGCGGGCCAGAGGATCGGCGAGAGAGCTTGTAATTTTTAGCTCGTTTCCTTTTTACGATACCGGGACGTGCAACGAGTGCCCCGTAAAAGAGCACTGAAATACCGAGATTTAATTTCGACCCGGAGAATGGTACTTTACTTCCGTACCGATGGTATTTAATTATTTGATCGAATAAACTTGCGCAGCTCACACCGAAGACCCCACGCGAACGGATCGCTCCTCGTCGTTTATTATTGAAATTAGAAAGAGAGAGAGAGAGAGAGAGAGAGAGAGAGAGAGAGAGAATATGCCGGAAATAATTATTGCGAAAGATGCTCAAAAGGTAGTTAAGAATGAAGCCACGCTCAACGCGCAACATTTGTACGCCTGGACACGAACGTACCCTTCCTTTTGTTCCGTCACAGCCCATGAGGCAGCTCGCGCAGGAAGTGTGACGCGTGATAATGAGCTGCCGTGTGTATAAACGTCGCGGATTTGTGCTGGAACTTGCTATAGCAACGACAACGTCAAGCGCAAATTGCCGAGAGACCGCCCGAGAGCTATACGTTATGTGACGTTTATTTAGCGTGATTGCCAGGTCGCGCGATACGCAACGTGTTCGGCAACGCGCGAAGATTTCCTCACACTCTCCCTCTCGGCGTTGAAAGCTTCGCAAATAGAAACCGCGGCGGAAAAGAAGAGAGAGCGTCGAAAATATTGGAATTTATCTGGCGGACGGATAAACGTAAATTCGGATTACGGGGTTCACTCGCGGCGCACTCGCCGCCGGTGAGAGCGGTAGACGCGCGCGAACACGCAGCGGAAAGCGTATATCCGTATATTCGCGAGCGTATTCGCTCGCGTTTACGAGACATTCGGCCTGCCAGAGGAGCGTTTCCTGTTCCTTCGACGCATCGACAACATGTCACGGCTTGGTCTCCCTCTCTCTTGCTCGCTTTTCCGAAACCCGAAAAATTATGAGCCCCTGAATAATAAAGTTGTCAATCTCTGACGCGACGACAACCCTCGGCTGTGATGCACCCTCGTTTGACCGAACGGCCTCGTTTTTTTTTTTATTACCACGCGGAGGTGGGCGCGAAACGTGTGCGCGGGATATTATACAGGATGTTCCGAAAGTACCGCGCGATATTTCAGCCGCTTGATTACAGTCTTAGGGGGAAAATGTCGAGGAAATGTCACGATGGCTCATTCGGCGACTTTTCGGACTCCATTTCCCCGGGAAAATAAGCTTCGTAGGGAGGAGCTATCGGATACATCGCGTTCTCTCGATATTCAGGATATTATGTACCTCGGTTATTAAGCCGCAAATTAAAGTACCGGGTGGATAAATGCATTCGAATTTTCGCGTGTATAACAAGGCATCGGTGCATAATTGCGTTTGAAAAGTTTCGCGAAGGATATTTTCGTTTTTGTCACACGAGTCTCTCCGAAGGTATCGACGCTTCGATATACCAGGGTGATATAGGAGAAAAATCTACTCTAAGTTAGTTAAAGAATTAATTAAGGTTGATGGTTCCGGAACATCCTGTATAATTCATATCCCGACCGACCGAATATCCCAGGGGGCGGCTCGGAAACTGTAAATTTCTCTCCTTACTTCATAATTTAATTTATGGCGTAATTTAATTGAAACTCATTGACGTCACATAGTAAAGCCGAATCTGACGGTCGATAAAATCGCGCGATCCGGCTGGCATTTATTCGCGAAACGGCATCTACGGTTCGGCACGTTTCAGCACGTTTGAGCGAATTGTAGCGAGCGTCGAGGAGAAACATTTTCGCGACGGACCTCGGAAGTTGCGCCCGAAAATGATGCGCAATGTCTAGCCGGTCCTCCAGCGTTAACGGCATTGCGCTCGTCGAGGGTAACCTCGGACGACGAGGCAGATCGGCCCCAACATCGATTCTGGCCTGTCGTTCTCCTCGAAACACCAAAGGGAAATTCAATTCTCGCGAGCGACGCGCGAAAAAGTCGTTTCTCAAACCGCCCGCGTTGTGCGAGATGACCTGCCAAAGTGAGACTGTCACTGCTGATATTTTCCCTCCCCCCCCTTCCCTCGGCATGTCACGATATATAGAAAATGACGTAATGAGAGTACATCTTTTTCTTCTTTCTCGTGTGGCTCACGTGACGATGCACCTTTGTTTATTTGTCTTCATGGGAACTAAATTGAGAACGAAGCGCGCGAATTTGTCGTGACGCTCGTGTGTGCGCTCTCACGTCTCTGTATCTTGTACGCGTGGGAGTTTCAGGTGGTTTTTAAGTGGTTTAAGTAGGTCTCCGGGGAAAAATTAATGGAAAAATATAGCATCCCCGCACAGAGTTATCGCCCGGTGATTGCCGCAGCTTTTGAAAGTTCTCTTAAATATGACAGATGGGGAGAACGGGAGGGGGGAGGGGGTAGTATGTCGAGGAACTCGACACGATTCGCCATGAATCCATCATAATTACAGAGGTGCATTTCCGACGAAATCCCGCGCGAAAAATAACGGAAGGCTCTCGCTCTCCCTCTCTCTCTCCTTCTCTCTCTCGCGAAACAGAGAGAGAGAGAGAGAGAGAGAGAGGAGGTAATCAAGCGGTATTAACAACAAATGAAAAGTACCATTAAGAGCTTATCCAAAATTAACGATTCGGACGGCCAACATGGTCACGTGCCGATGTGGGGGAGGGAGTGGAGGGTGGTTTGGTGTACATTGCGAAACGAGTTTGCTCGCGGTCGTAGTCGATGTATCGGGTGAAGCGGTTCCTTATAATATCCCCAGGCTTTGATACCATCGTCGGTACGCCGCTTTTATCGAGATACCGTCGATTGGCCGAGATACTAGAGAGAGACGGGAATAATACGGCACGTTCCGGCGTGTTCGGAAAAGCTCGAGTCGGAAGTCCGACTCGAGGAATCACTCGGCGAGGCGAGGGGGAGGAAAACAAGCGATCGCCGCAGAAGATTGCCGCGAGGAGAGGAGAGACTCTCTCGAGAGCGGCGAGAAATCGAGCGAGATAATCGTCCGCATGTTTCGGATCGCGCGCAATCTTACAGAAATTACACGGAGCACCCTCTCGGGGCGAGATCCCATTATTTCCGGACGCGTCAAAAACCCGACGTTCGGGAGGAGGCAGAGGAGCCTCCCTCCCGCTCTTATTTGCCGATGCACCATTAAGAACTGGAGATTGGATTCGTCGGTGCGGCATGAATATTCACGAGGACTCATTTTATGTGGTTCGTTCGGGTCGCTCCCGCGTGCAAGACAAGTCGACGACGCGGGAGCGCGATCGTTGGGACGGGTTTTATCCGAGCGTTGACCTTGAATAATTGAGAAGCTCCGGGAGGTGTTATCGGTGCTGGCCGTGTCGTTCGATCGGGCGTTTCCGATTATGAGGACGGCGGTGTCCCTCGCGGTTCCCTCCGCGATTAACGAGCTGTCGATTAGCGGTTTCCGCGGTTCTCCAAACGGAAGCGACCGCGAGGCTCGCCGATTTATCATCGGCCGTGCCCCGTCATTTCGCCGGTGTGTCACGCTCGTCGCGAACTCGAGAGGCACGTGCGTAATATTTCACGCGGCCTCCCGTCGCCGCAAGGACCAAAGGAGCCGTTCGAGAGGCTTATGCCGCCCCGAGCCCTTGAGATATGCATCGCCCGCGGCGTTTACATGTCGAGATACACGGCGCAGCCTGTAACATGCAGGCGTGCCCTCGCAGGTTAACGCAGCCGAAAACGTATCCAAAATTCAAATCACGCGGCACTCTTCTCCGAACGACCCTACGTAAATGTAAACGCGAGTATAAGCCCGCGAGACCTCCGGAGACGCGCCCGTAGATATTGCGATTTTACGAGACGACGTGGAGCGGGAGAGTGCGGAACGCACGTGTGTTCCACGGAGGTATCGACACGTAGTAAGGCGACGTTATCCGCGGAGCGTGAGAGAAACAAATATCGGAGCGAAAGGTATTCCTACCCACCAGCTCGACTGACGCGCAGCGCGCACCGGGTATCCCGGTTGAGGCTGCCTTTCCTCGACGGGATTTCCTATCGTAACGACGTGATCGAACGAAGAGAGCGTCGGTCGGATAGTCCGCTTGAGTCTAACGATGATCACGCGGCGAGACGGGCCCTAGATCGATGAACTTCTGCCCGAAGCGGAGAGTCCAGACCCACGGAGGGGGAGGGAGTGACCCCTCTCTCCGAGAGAAAAGGAGAAGAGACTGCCTCCTGGTTGAAGGGCGACAGATACGACGATGCGATGAGACCTCCTGCTACTAATCGACCCGGTTTGGGTAATTACGATTAGGTGTGCCTGCTCTCGATTAATTGACGCGCGGGTGAAAGCACACCGTCGGTGGTAAATATGTACGGGGGGCACGAGAGCTTTCTCGAGGGACGTCGAGAGCCCCGTCGACGGGGCTGGAAAACGGAGAAAAAGTGTGCGTGTGATCCGTGAGAGGAGAACAAGTAATGGAGAGTCTCGCTCTGCATACATATATTTAGGCAGACATCTCGATCCGTTACGCACAAGTGGTCGAGGCCCGAGACGGAAACGTTGCGCGACGTCGTTTGGTCGTCCGTGATCGAGATACAGTCGATCTTGGCTACTATTTTCCTTTTCGTCGTCAAAACGAAACAAACGTAGGACAGTCAGCAGTGGCGCCGAGAGTATAAAGTATACCAACGGAAAGTACTTACAGAAAAGTAAAGACGTAACACGCGTGTGTGTGGATATGTAATATATACAGCGTCGCGCAAGCGGCGAAAAAATCGTCCGTCTTTCGACACGATGAATCCGACGGTTGTGTCGCGGAGTGCCGCTCGTTAATCGCGATTTCTGAGAGAACTTAGGCTAGAGAAATGTCTATAATAAGGTGCAAATTTACAACGAATATACACGAACAAAAGTCCCCGGTAGGCTAAATTGCGAGCTCCGACTTGGTGACGCGACAGCGAAATCTCCGAATCGTCCGAGAGTGAATCGACCTCTGAACTTTGTCAACAGGAGAGAAAAACTCGCGGTTTCGGCAAATTCGACAATTTACGCACGATTCCGTCGCGACTTGAAGATCCAAGCGTCTCTCGCGAGCTTCTAGATCCTGAGTCAAACTCTACGTTGATTCTAGCTCGAAGGAAAACGAGAAAAAAAAAGAGAGAGAGAGAGAGACTGCACGGCATCGTGTGTGTATATATTACATATCGTGTATATAACAATAACAATTTACAACGAATCAACCGAAAAGAAAGGAAGAGGTGTGTCTGGCTGGTGTGCAGGCAGGCATGCTACGAGTTACGTTACCTAGGGTGAGCTTCTCGCCGGAATCGGGCGGCAGGGTGAAGCCCAATAGGGCCATGCTCGATATCAGCACGCAGGGCACGATCAGGTTGAAAAAGTAGTAGAGGGTCCTCCTGCGTATCTGTATCGTGAAGGTGACGTCGACGTACGGCTCCGGGCAGCACTGATACATTATCGTGTTCTTCTTTCCCGGCATACCTGGAAAAAAGTGCCCAGCACCGATGTACACGCCGACATGTATATCCGAAGTATTAAAAGCGATATATACTGGTATCTCGCGCGCGCGACACGAGGCAGGTGATCCGTTCGGTCTGCGACCGTCACCGCCTCCTCTTTATCGTCTCCGACGCTTCCTTCTTACTTCTAATCGTTCACTACCCTGTTATATAGCTGCCGTACGGAAAAACATCTCCGCCTAGGTCGCGATGAAACATCGGAAGCCCATCTATCCGCGTCTATCGCTATCCCCGGATCGTATTTTTATCGTCCCGTCGTCTCCTTTAACATCCTCTCTTACTCCTCGCCGCTACATCCACACGCTGCGACTCGGGCCGAGCGGAACACCGGCAGATACACGCCACCATACGTAAACTTTACCTGCCGTCCGTCCGTCTGTCTATCCGTTTTAACGCGGAGGAGTCCGCGTATGTCGTCGGGAGACGCGCGGCCCACGTCGAGCTTACCGCGACTTCCACCGTTGTTCGCGCGATCTCGCCGCAACCACGCCGAGATTACCGCTCGTCGTGAGCCGCGAGAAGACGTCGCCGAGTTGCCAAGTGTTTCCTTGACTTCGTCCCCAGCCCGACGACTCACCGGCGACACACGGAACGAACGAACCAACGAATCAGCTGACTAAAGAGCGGCGATACGCACGATGAGACAGAACTCGCCGTTTGTCCGCGGAATTTCAGCTGCCGGGCACGCGCCTTCGGCGATGACGAAAGCACCTAGTGCGGGGAGGTGGCGATTCCTGACCGCTCGGTACTTTTTCAGAGCGGGCTTTCTTAATAACTTCCGATCGGACAGCCTCCCGCATCGATCTCGAGCGGCGAACGCGACGCGATATCGGACACTCACTTGTTGCTGGTCTCCATTCTTAAGACACCTTTTCTTCGCATTTCGACGGTGAGCGGCGTCACGCTCGGTACATCCGCTTCGAGATAATTAGCGGATTTAATAGCGGAAAATAGCAGCGGTTTTAGAAGCGCGCGGCTGGCCGAGACTTAATTACGCACGTCACGTCGGCTATGTCGGCGGATGCTCGCCGGGGCTCGACGTGCCGTCGATTTACCGGTTTTACCGGTTACGATAGGTCGAAAGCATCGAAACGTCTGGTATGTTTTATCGTCACGCTTCGCTTTTTGTCGTCGCACAATCGAACACTTTGTCTCTGCGCCACCTTTGGAAACAGCTTGGAGCTTGATATCGATTAGTTTCACTCGGAGTCTCTCTCTCTCTATCTATTTATCCATCTATCTCTCGACACCTCCGCATCGCGTCGAAAAGATCATCCGGTCAGTTCTCGGTGAATTTGCCGTAACGAAAATACACGGTGCGTATCGAACGAGAGAAAGAGAGAGAGAGAGAGAGAGAGAGAATTCTGCGCGACGCGGTGGTTGTTCTTTTACATTTTTACAAGCTTCCTACGCGTGTCCCTTCGAGATTACCTCGTGCTTCTCTCTCTCTCTCTCTCTCTCTTTTCTCTCGAACGCGAGAGATTTTTCTTGTTGGCTCGGTCGCGCGGTCGGATATTTTCGGCATTTTTTTCGAGACGCTAAACCGAAGCTATCACGAATTCCATCTCTCCGTCGACGGGCGCGTCTCGCACACGGCGCGAATCTCGAAACCACTTCGGGAAAACCGCCGTGCACGAGGCGCACTTTCCGATACGCGGCCACGCCGGAATGTAGTCGTAAAAGGACATGGCCAATAAATGAGACGCAGGAAGAAGAAGCAGAAGAAGAGCGGCGGACGAAGGAGAAACACGGCGGCGGTAGGAGGACCACCGTCATAAAGTCATACCCGTTGCGGCGCCGCGAGACACGGAGGTGCCGTAAAATCTTTCGATTTCTATTCAGCGGTGACATCGATCGCGACTATGCGCGAAACGTAGAGCTCCCGGGGATGCCGCGGGATGCAGCGTCGCGGCGAAAAGCCGGGGGCGCGGTTTCTTAACGACTTCCATCGGCATTCCTTCGCACACCGATGACGCCGTTTCGCGTTCCCGGTAGGGCGCGCGGGAAACTTGCGTCCCGGGATCCACCGGGAAGCTGAAACGAATTAGGGGTGACACAGCGCGCCGACAGCTTCTCGCTCGATATATTCCTTCGTTGTATCCCCTTTTTCGTCCTGCTCGTTCTCTCTTTCTCTTTTTTTTACGAGAAATCTCTCATTTGCCGACAGGTGGGGACGAGCCGGCGAGCAATGCGGGACGCGTTGTGTGAGATTGAAAAATTTACGGACCAACAACGTGTGGCGCGCGCCCGCGGTGTCTGGTCATAATAAAGGAGCGGAGATTCGCGAATAGTTGACGCGAGGAAACGCGTTTCCGCTCGTATGAATATGCGGTGGATCGGTCGTATGGAGAAAAGAAAGCCGTAACTCGGGTTATAACTCGGTGTACTTTTGCGTTGGGCTTTGATACGAGCCGAAGCCAGACGGAAAGTCTAGAAATACAGATGGGGGACGCTCCGTTAATTAGTTTTGTCAGTATTACAGTTATTACAGTTGCAAACGACAGTTGAGACAATTTTGAAGAATCTCGCACGATAATCACGTCCGTAACTCCAGAGTCCTGCGGATCAAGGCTCAATGGAACCCGATCCGGTTTATCATAAATAACCCGGCACGATCTGTGTTCGCTTTGATAACGTCCCGTAGAAATTTAAAGCGAGGGCTGGGAAGGATCTGCAGAATTTTTCCCCACTTCTAGGCTTTGTGAAGGTAAGCCCTATGCAGAAATGCAACGGTCGTACAAAATTCGGACGAAATTTGTAAATCTAAATCCTAATCTCACGAAATAGACTGCCTCTTGTTACGCTTCCAATTTATAAGAAAATTCAAATGCGAACTCGTAGCTTGTTTATGTTAAATTTTCTACTTAGACGCTATTTTTGAGAATCAAAATCAAAGTTAGGTAATTTAGTCTCGTTTTGACCTTATTATAGTGAATTTCATTTAAATCTCATTTTAGGAATTGGCTAATTAGGCCCTGACGTATAGGTCTTGTTAGGAGCATTCACGTCGATGCTTATTCAGGAACTATTTACGAAAATCCATTCAGAATTTGCCTTTCTTGATCATGTTTAGGCTCAAGGAAAGCAGGTTTATTTATGTCAGACTTACTTAAGGCCACTGCAGACTCGGGGCACGCCACGATTAATTTCTACCCGAGACCCAAGGCCTGGCCCGGATCGGTGTTTCTTGTTAAAAAAATATTTATATTTGAAACTCTTTCAGATTCGACAACGAATCGGACTGAATCCGGGCGTAAATCGGGCCTTGATTTGCTTTACGTGACTCGTAGGAGCTTTCGTGGCGCATTTTACGACAGTTTCGCGATAGTTCGCTCTTCGAAAATAACTGTTCGATCCTCCGCGTCATTATCGAACACATGAGACCGCCCAATTAACACAGATACAAGCGTGATTCCACGTAGCACTAAATACGAAACACCGGCTGGGTCGAAAGGGCCGCACTTTGTTGTCGAAGTTAAAGCCGCGTAATCATCGTCCGTGGAAAATAGAATCGTTAAATTCCGTAATAGCTTTGCCCCCTGCGATATATTATTACATTCTATACGTAATTCCATTCCCACGCTATGCCTCCAACAACGTACACGCTGTGCAAACAGATTCGCAAATTGCGACGGATTAACATAGGTACATTACCATTGTGCACGCGTGCCGAGAACAGACGAGGATTAAGCCGCGACGCGAGGCGTTGCGAAAGAAAGAGTGGGAAATAGAGAGATAGATGGAGAGAGAGAGAGAGAGAGAGACAGAGAGAATTTAAATTACGCCAAACTGATTTCTTTCTTCTGTCCCGGCTCTGATAACGATTTCTCCTCCCAAAATAGACCGGTTCGTCACCCTTCCCCTCTCGATTGTCATATCCCCCGTCCGATGAAACGAGGTGCGCGCGCTGCGAAATGTCGTTTTTAGCTTTGATTCGTTTCAATTTGTCAGTTTCGGCGGGAGACAAGGTGTCACGTGTGGACGTAGCAAAAAAGTCGCTGACATTTCATACGTTGCCACGTATACAATATCGCTGTCAAACCGCGGAGGTATCGAGTGATAATCGATGAGGGACCGGCCGCAAAGACCGGCATATTCGCGGCAAATGTGCACGTCCGCGCGCGTAAACATGTTTACAGCGTCAGGAATATAAAGGCTAAGCCGACGTGTTTCCAGCGAGGAACCAAAGTCCCGACAAATAAATATATAAGAGCGACGCGTCCTTTCGTCCTGTTCCTGCGGCATCCGTCAAAATATCCGTTACGATTGGCCGACACGTGGGAGTCGTCACGCGAATCATCGCGTTCAACGTGAGTTATCGAATTTCTCCCGAAACTCGGATATACTTTCAGAAATACTTTTACCTCTAAAATAACATTAATATCTGTGTGCCCTGTGAGATTGCTACGTATGACGCTCGTTCATCAGCACGTAACGCAATCGCATTGGTTCAATAACGATGTAATTCGCCGACGATGATGGCGAATCTGTGCGCGCGAATGTACACGTTTTCGACAGCTGCGATCACGCGGAAAATATTCCCGTCGATCCCTACTTGACTCAGCGTTCTACTTCCGGATTAGCGCCGCAGAATTGGGACGCACGGATCTATTCATCGGCGCGCGCGCGTCGAGCCAATTCGAGATTCTATTCTTAGTCGCCTATGGAGAGACGCTCACCTTCATCGCGAGCGCCTGTGCGCTCGAGCGCACGAGTATACACACACACACACACACACAAAGAGAGACACATGACGCGTAACAGCCACACTTATACCCGCACTCATTCACACATCTATATATACACACATACGCGTATGTATTGCTTATACAGAGGTAGTAGATTCTGATTGGCTCGACAAGTCGTAAATTTGAGGCTCTGTGAAACTCACCGATGAGGTACCATTCCCCGTTCGTGATGAAATCGGATAAGTCACCACCCTCCTCTGAGTTGAGTACCAGATCGAGCTACCAAGGTCAAAGTTTGATTAAGACGGGCACGGATCTACACGACGGGGACATTCCGTTAGGTAACTCGAAGCGGAACGTGCGCATGCAGCTACGAATTCCGGTCGCGTCTACGTCTACTATGCGTCTCGTACGAGAGAGCAAGAGAGGAAGAGAGAGAGAGAGAGAGAGAGAAAGACAGGATACGCCTGCAAACCAGGGTATCACGGGAGTGATAGATAAGGCGTGCAACTAGGAGGGAGAATCCGCTGTTGGGCTGTTGGAAGACGGTGATGCGAAAGGGGGAGTCAGTCACCTCCCCCTCTCGCGTGTACGCCTGGAAAAATGCATTCGTGCGGCCGACGGGCGGAAAACCGGCTCCTCGTCCAGCTGGCTGAGAACTGCTCATCACTGCGCGGCCAACAAGTCCTCGTCTTAAGTTCGCACGCGAGACCTTCCTTCGCCTTCCTTTCACCGCGTGGAATTCGGGGCGTCTTCTCACATACGTTGCGAATATTCGACGAGACGACGTGTGCACGCCGTGCCACCTGCGGAACTCGCGAGAATGCGAGCGGCTTCCGGTCGGTCCGATTTCTCGGGATTTCTGAAAAGTCGAGCAATTTTCGCCGGCATTTTGGCGAGTTTCCCATTTGAGGCGGGCTCGGGGCGAATGTGAAATATCGGCCGGGTAGAGTGGCTGACAAAAGTCGCAATCGATACCGTCGTGGCCCCGCTGCCGCGTTCGCGCGATCTTTATCGTTAGGCGATAAAATATTAGTTTGAGGAACGCTTGGGAGAGGGCGGATTTCGCGCTCGACTTGCCCCGCCGTGGCGTGCAGACGCTTTAATTTCGGATTTCGGAACAAGGGTCGACCGAAAAATCTCACGCTCCGCGGATATCGCGCTGGTAATCATATTAAAGTAATTAAAAGAAATCCCAGGGACAGGATCGTCCCCCTGCCGTCTCCGTTCTCCCCGCCGCTGTCCGACACCGTCGTCGTCGGACGGCCGGAGAGAGCAGGAAATAAAGCGACGACGTCGGTGGAGATACCTCGTAAAAGATTTTCCGCTTTCTTTTAAGTCCCGTATCGCGCGCACTCACCGGGGTATCTGTTGCTTTTTGATCTAGAGCCAAGTAGGATGCATTCCGCTCAGTTCCCGCGGCCGAAGGACCTCGGAGATCTTCTCTCCGGCGGATCCAGCTCGAAATGACCGCGTTCCGACGATATTCCGATCGGTTGCGAAAGCCGCGCTCGCCGACGCGAGAGATCGACGACGGCCGTAAAGCACGGCGGATCATTTCCCGCGATCGTTCTAGCCTGGCAAATATGTATATCTTCTTCTTTTCGATTTCCCTCTCTCCTCTCCCTCTTCTTCTTCGTTTTCCCGCGGCGGAAAGCGACAAGTGTAATTCCCTCGAGACGGGATGTTATTGTTCGTAAAGACATTACCGTTCAATATTCCCGGGCGCAATGACGGTGGAACGAACTCGATAAAAATTCAATAGTCCCCGCTGTACTTCGCGCATCCCCGAGAAGAGGGAAGAGAAGCGCCTTTTCTCTTCTCGCCCTTACTCTTTCCTCCGTCTTCCACGGAAGGATACACGGGCAAATCTGTGTCGCGCTCGTACCGAGAAAATTGAACGGGAGGTTTTCGGGCGTTGCCAATTCGCAATTTACAGGAGAGAATTCCGCCGGTTATGCCGCGTTGATTTTCTCGTTCTCGCGGAAATTCCCCCGTCCGGTCGGCCGTTGATTCGACCGCCTCCGCCGATTTGTACGTTCCATCTCGTCGACTCCGTCGGTCGGCCTCATTCTCGCGAACGCTTTCATTGACCTTACCCGCTCTCGATCATCCTTCGTAATGTAATTCCGGCGAGCGAGCGAGCGCCGCACCGGTCGAGCTGTACCAGGTGCTTGTATATCGTGAAATTCGCGGCGAAAATTACGGCGGATACACTGCGAGCTCGTAAAGTTAGCCCCTCATAATTCATCACGACACGTATACTTTGCCTCGTAGCTTAGTTCGGCCTTTACTCACGCGGGCTACACGTGGTTTACCGCTTCCGACATGATGCATCACGGATGGACGTCTCGATGCAAATGCACTGCCGAGCCGGCGCCTGCCGCGCGCCGCCTCTTAACTAATTAAATTCAATCTTCATATATATCGCCTCCTTATCAGGCGCGTTTAATCAGGCCGATGTTAAGAAGCGTTTCCGCAGGATCAACTTCGTGCACGCGCCAATCGAGTGGCGAGATGGGAGATTACGGAGCTTCGTTCGCTCGTTATTCGCTCGGCCGGGCCGGTTTTTCGCCGTCGGCCGCAGATTGCCACCTGTAAAATCATGGGGGACGACTGAGGACGATATAATTCCGGCGAGTTTAATTTTCCACGCTGTAAATACGGAAAAGGCGGGAGGGGTAGGCCGCCTTTAATGCGAATTACCGCGTTTTCATTGCATCGGGTTGGCACGGAGGTATTAGGTTCGCGCGTCTCCTGTAATATTGAAGCACAAACTCGCCCGAAATTATATCATATAATACTTCGTATCATTATATTATATATCAGTTTCAATGCTGCAAATTGACTAGTGCATGCATGCAAACGATTAATCCGCAATTATTGTCGATTATGTAGCTCGACGCCATTTCGTGCTTCTTCGGTTGCGAAGTAAGCGATAATTGAACGAAGACCCCGGAGTATTTTCCGAGCTGTACATTTCGTTCCCGATAGATCGGCGAATTATTGCCGACTGTCAATTCTCCACGTCGCCGATATCTGCTTTCCCGGCGTTAATCCGGCGAGTGAGAATTTCGATCGGTCGCGTTTCGCGATCGAAACGACGCGCGGCAATGGAGCTCGCACCGGAAAAAGGGAGGCCAACAGCATCGAAACACCGTTGTATATTTATCATTCGGCGTTTAAAGCCGCTTCCGTTAGAAATTATCGAGCGCGCGTGTACACTGAGCTGCGCGGCTCGGTGTAGACGGCAACGTGCATCCGCATTCCTCCGGAAGAAAATCAGGAATCGGAAGTGTAACGGAAGCGATTTCGGCGATCTCGAGTTTTTCAGACGGACATGGAAAGTGCATTTTATGCGAACCGGTCGCAGCACTTTCCGCGTCAGCGAAGCACCGAACTCGCCGAGATCGCCCCGAGACGTCGATTCAGTCGAACGGTATGTACACACGCGCGTATGGACGCGCGACGGAGGATGAGAAACTGCGATGTGAGCGTAACGTAGGAGGGGGAGGGAGAGGGATTATCATTTCTACGCGTCGTCAAGAAAGCATGCAGCTACGCCGCGCACGACACGGAACGGCCATTAATTTCTGTACATATATATACACACATAACATGCGACACACACGCTGTACAGATATATCAATCAATACGGTTGATGTTGATTCGTTGAGTGACGGAGGGCGAAATGGATCGAACAAAATTCGGGTGTAGTACGACATAGACGACGACATAGTCTTTTTGGTTTGCACAAATCTATATATATATATATATGTATATGTATATATATGTATATATAGATAGATAGATATATATTTATGTCATGGGATAGAATAATCGAGATATATGAGTCGGGGTGGGGAGAGACAACGTTTATATGCGGCGGGCTAATTGGTGGAAATGCGCTCGGACTGCATTTCGACGGGGGGCGGTGCAGCGTGCAAACTGCAGCGATGCCGACGACGATGACGGCGGCGGTGCAGTGACGCGTAATCGAAAATCGAAAACGAGCTACGGGTTTCGGCACCTACGCTATCGAAATCACGATGGATCGCGCGGCGCTCGTAAATCCCACGGCGGGGGATACGTGCGTACGATGCGCGAGCGGTACGTGTACCGGGTGTCCTCGCTCGTTTATTCTCTCTGTGTTCGTCATTGTCGAGAGTTTCGTCGCGATACCTCAGGTTAAACCGAGCTTAATAGCCGTCCTTTGACTGATTTCTATTCGACCGCTTTCGGGTAAACGCCTCCTGAAGTCTACGGGATATTGTTGACGCTGATTTAAAAAAAAAAATACATATATATATATACACGTATACAATGAAATTTCAGACACGAAGGAAATGATTTTTCAACGGGTGTTAGATTTCTCGCGAGCTGGAGGCCGATTATGTTCTCAGCGAAAACAAAGGAATCGAAAGAAATCGTTCTCTGTTAAAAGTCACGAGTTTTCGTTACTGAACTTTTTGGTGAGCTCCTTGTGAAGTAAAATTGAGTGAAGTTAACTCAAACCCGAAGTTCCACAATTCCTCAACATTTATCTCTTATTCTAGAGATTCGAGGAAAAAATCCTCGTAATTAGTCCTTTCTATCTAAGAAAAAGATTCATTGGTACTTTTCTTAATTCCCTTTTATATCTGTTAAAAACAGGAAAATACCGCCTCGTGACATTTCCAGCTCCCGTCGGGGTTGCTCCGTTTTTTCACCACGGATCAATTCTTACTCGAACTCGAGGACGATCGATATTTCCCATCGCGATGATCTAACTTCACCGGTGCATTTTTCTTTCGAGCCGAAACGACATTGCGTACGCCCGAATCGCGGGAGTTCCGGCTTCGCAACGGTTTTTATCTCACGTCGCTGCAACTTCTAGAACACAGAACACAGATAGGGCTACGTTGTTCGGCCCGCGACTTCGGAAAGTCGCAACTCGCGAACGGATCGACGTAGAGACGCGAGACGAAAAATCCATCTCTTCAATATGCGTTTATGCAGATCTCGCTGACGAAGAGAACAAGCAAAACGTTGTAATAAATTCGCGTAGACGCGAAACTTCTTACACGACGCATCTCTTGTTTCCTCTGATTTGCAACGGAATTTTCGCCAAGTTCGTTACTTATAGAAAACAATCATCCGACGTTCTCATCTCCGCGCGGTTATTTTAATAGCGATGCTTCGCGAACGAGCGAAGAGGTTGACGTTGCGTGCGATCGAATCGTTCCGACTGATAAGCCCGATTCCTCCATGAGACCGCGATTCAACGAGTGAAACTTCCCGGCCGTTTTCCAGCATCTCGAATTCACGAGAGCGAGCGGGGCGCGCGCGGCAATGCGCAAACGAGCTCGATATTGATCGCGAAATCTCGCGGCCCATCGCCCACGCCTAAATGTCGTGTCCGCGATAGTGTATTCTGTACGCGCGCGTATGCACGTCGTGCGCAGTTTGGACTTTGCACAGCCGAGCGGAAAGTTCGTTGCTGTGATTGAACGAGGTAAGGCCAATGCGCGGCTGTTCGCTGATCCCTCGCGTACAAAACGCGTAATCGATAAAAAGGCACCGCCGGAATACCCAATGGGGAGCGTGTTCCTTTCTTCCTCCCCTCTCCTCCCCCCTGTTTCGCTTCCTTTCCAATTCCCGGCCGAACAGATCCGCGAGGGAAACGCTGGTCAAAGGACGGCGAGATCGCGACGTACCTACGTTCCACGACGCGAAATCAGCGAAATTGCGAAAACGCGCGGTGGATTCCCCGGCGTGGCGGTATTTCGCGCGCGCGGCACGCGTTATTTAATTCCGAGCTTTCGGAACGCAAAGTGACACCCGCAAAATATCTCGCCCGTATAAAAAGCGGGCGACGCGTTGTAAAATTGCGACGAGCGCGCGCGTTCAGCTAACTGGCAGCTTTCCTTTTTTCCGCGCGGAATCGCCGCGCCGCCCTCGCGCACGAAATTACAAGGGAGAGAAAAAAGCGACACGTCGTCGTCGTCGGCGCTGCGCGTCGCACGCTGCGCCGCGGAAGAAAGGCGGCGGGTAAAGGCGTTACGCCGCTCCCGACGTCGCGATGCACTTGAAAGTAGGCGAGAGGGGGGTGGGGGTTTGCGATTCTTTACGATCTACGATTCTCGTCCGACACGAAAATGTGGTGGGGAAGAAATCACCCGTGGCCGACGCGCGCCTTGGTCGCCGTGCGCCGGTCTCTTAACGAGCTCCTCGGCGAGAAACGAAGGCTGCCGCCGTCGCCTCGTCGTCCTTTCCTCGCGCATCGCGAATCGATTTCTGCCTCTTTTCTTTCTGCGTTTTATCTCAGAATAACGAGCGAGCGATCGAGCGATTTTACGATCGCACGCCGATCGATCGTCAGCACGAGACGTCGTTCCGAGGCGGGAGGAGGGCGCGAGCGAGCCGCGCGCGGGTGATTTCCTCGACGGAGACGTCCGACCTCTCGTCGAGTAACACTTAAGGGTTGCAAGGAGGACGCGGCTTAATGTATTCATCGCGAGAGGCCGGTGCGTCTCCTTCTTTTCTTTCGTTCTCTTTTTGGCTTTCTCTCTTTCTTTTTTGTTTTTTTTTCGGCACGTGGTCTTACATGAGTGCCCCAGCTCGCACGCACCGCACGTTTCGTGTGTCAGGCTGTAATTACGGCTCACTCTGTGACTCGTGATCAAGTGCGTCGAGGGGCACGCAAGTAAGAGCGCATCCGAACAAACCGCGTCCGCTTCGCGCATACGAGTCGCGGGCAATCGGGATCGCGCGTGCCGCTCGGATGCTGCTGTGTTCAACCTTGCTGAAAAACTTCGTCGTCGTTATCGTTGTCCCGCGGACTGCGCGCGCCTCCTCCCCTCCCCGTCGTCGCTGCAAGTGAAAGCTCGCGAAATGAACAGGTGCGTTTCATGCCTTTCATTTCGTGCTGCGTCTGCTGAGATCTGCTTGAGTTATTATGCGCGACCACGGAAGACTCGCTTCGGTCTCCATGAACATGTCGCAATCATTTCCCCCCTTCCCTCCCTTGGCCCCCGGATAATTGTGTTATCGTGTGTCGGACAAGGTAAGCGAATTTTCCCAAAAATGTAATAATTGCGATTCGATCCGATCATCCGGATACCGCGCGGATTTAATTATCCGATACGCGGACGCGCAAAGTACGCCGGGCGTATGTGTCGCTCATCGTGCGCAATAAAATCAAGTCTCTTTTACACCGGGCTATCGTTTAGGTCGGAAATAAACACAAAAACATGCGCACACACGCGCGCGCGCGTTGCACACAGAATCGTTCTTTGATGTCTCTCTCTCTCTCTCTCTCTCTCAATGATAGACGGATAAATCGAAACTGTTCGCGGCGGCGATCAATAGCAGCTGCTCAAAATAAATGTCCGCGGCTTGTACCCCCTTCCTCCCCTACCTCTACCCCGTTGATTTACTAACCCCGGGATTTCAATTCGAGGCGATTCGAGAAACGTATTTCGCTGCAGTCGGACGGCCCGATAGCGGCCGTTCGTCTTGCCGGGACGAGGAATAAATTCCGACAGTGGGAGATTTTTGCGAGAGTCGGGAGGGCGCATCTCGGGCGATGCGATACTGACGGATCGACGACTGTAAGGGTACACGACGAAAGAGGGGCGAGGACTCGCGAGGAATGCAGGGGGGGGGGGAAGATTCGTGGAGCAGCTGCTCGAGAGAAGGATAAAGAAAGAGAGAGAGAGAGAAGTGTCTCGGCGCGTCGTTGCGGCATCGCGGCGGCGGAAACACATACGTGCAACAGGTGAAAGGCAGGTATCGAGCACCTCGTTTATTTCCCGACGTCTAGTCCGGCTCCGGCAGGAAAAATGTTATTGTCGCCGACCCGAAACCGCGCGGTGCGCGTCACGACGCGATTAGAAATTTAAAAAAATGACACCGATCGCCGCGCGTCGGCTGATCCGCCGAATGGGATTTCCAGCTCGGTCCGCCACTCTCTCTCCCCTCTCTCTCTTTCTCTTTTTCTTTCTACTTCTCGATACAATTCGTATGTTCGAGAGAGAGAGAGAGAGAGAGAGAGAGTGAGTCACAACCGTTTCACGGCTGTTTCTCGCTTTTGTTACGCCGACCTCGATCAACCGCTTTTGTCAAAGTGCCCGTTCAATTATGTACATACGCAAACGAAAGGATTATCGTTGATACGCGAGGAAGGAGGCGAGGATACGCGTATAACGACTTCTGCAAGAATATCGTTCAATTAAGGGTAATTTCACTGCGTAAAAACGAACCGATACCTTGAGCCTTTCGCATTAAATAAAAGTTTCGCGCCCATTTTCTGCCCGGGTACGACGAATATATATATATATATATATATATGTGTGTGTATTCTTCTTCCTCCCTTTCTCTCTCTCTCTCTTGCTGAGGGCATTTGCAATGTACGTTTTGTTCTTTGAATAAGATTGCGCCGGGAATTTTCTTTGCTCTTTGGCTTTCCAAGAACGAGCCGGGCCGGGGTTGAATTGTGACACGCGCGGGAGGAGACCGTTTGCTCCGCATATTTCACGTTGAACGAACCAGCCCGGTTAGGCGACGGGAAGGGGAACGTTGGCAGCGCGGTGGCGAAATGAAAATCCACGAGGGGTTGTTCGCGGTTTATCGCTCGCGAACGCGAGTGGCCGCCGCGCGAGTGCGCTTGTACATTAGCTCGCCGGCAAGAAACTGTCGCACATGGTGTACAATGTATACATATGTATAGTGCAAACCACAAGCCGCCGATCGGCGTACGTGCGAATATTTAGTGACGTGTTAGGCGCTTAGTGAAGATTACCTGAGCACGCGAGAGAGAGTGAGAAAGAGAGGGAGAGTCCGCAATGTGCAAACCGTGCGCACAAATCCGGACTTTCGTGATTAAATGTGAACATCGCGATAATCGCGACGCGCTGTTCTTCTTCGGTAAGACGGAAAATTCACGAGCACGCGTGTGGAAATGATGGTTTCCATTCGGTTTTTACCGCCGTTCGTACCGCCGGACGCTGGCGTTACATGTCGCGTGATCGGCTTGGATTCGGGTGCGTGTGTGTGTGCGCGCGCGCCTGTGCGAGAGAGAGTTTAATTTATCGGTCTTCACATAATTAATGAATGTACGTCAATCTGCATATTATTTACGCACGATTCGAATTAATGCAAAATTATTGCGGCATCTACCGTCGCCCTTTCGGTATACATAATGTATAGCGTGAAAATGATACGCGCTGTACATATTTGTGTATTCAGTTCGGGGGCTCTTTAGCGCGGGAGCTCGTGTAGCTCGCCCCGGCGTAATAATTAGCACGTAATTAGTATATTCTGCACAATGAATGATACAGATATCGGCGAGCGAGACAGCGCTTAAGCGGACGGTTTAATATTTCCACTTGCATGACTCGGGGGGCGGAGATGACGCGATGACGACGCACTGCGCCGTCGTCCTTATCGAGGGACAGCTGATCCGCCGGCTCTCGAGAGCGACGTCTTCACAAAAGGACATCGTCTCGCGTATCGCGAGATTACGATAAAGACGGGGAACGTCTCTCGGCGGAGAGACGAGGCAGCGGAGGACACTGAAGTGCCCGAAGCGGACGCGAACTTAGCCTAAGCTTAGCTGCGAGCGAGTACTCATCCTTCGGATTCCCCGTTGCGATTCTTTCTCACGAGCTGATCGTTAATAATCGTGTCCCTCCGGACGCCAACACGCCGACCGATTCGATCCGCGAGTTCTCGTTCGAATCAATGCCTCTTACTCTTCCTTTCGCAAGTGCGCGTTGATAACGCGACAACGCGCGTGCGAGGCCGCTCGGGGCGAAATGAAGATGCAGGAGAATAGCACTCCCGAGGCGGAAACTTTTCGATTAGACCCTCCTGCGCGCTCTCCCGCTCGCGATGCATTTTTCCCTGGGCTCTCGATAAAACTCGCCTCGGCGTTAATAATCAACTTTCCCGCGGGAGTGAGAGTCAATATTACAAATAAGCTTCGCCGTGGGCGGAACTAAACTTGGACCGAACTCGCGGTTTGCGATATTAAGGCCGCCTGCAGGCCGGTGCATTATCAGCGCGCGGTTCCCGGCGATTCCCGCGCTGGGAATCCTATCGGGGCAGGGTGAAAGTCCGCTACCTCGAAGGACGCCTCGTCCGCGAATGTGAGCTTCGACTGGACGTTGAATTAACCGCCACGATCCCCATTTGGGGCTCAAAACAAAACATAATTTGAATATAATTATACCGTTACACAATTTTTTGTGCGTATATATAACTTATCCGGCGGAAAATTTCAAACAAAAAATTTGGCAGTTAATGGGTTAATCCGATCAGCCTCCCTTTTTTTCCGCACATGTGTCGCGCGTCACCGGCGCGATTTCGCACGTGTTCGCGTATGTTGATCTTCGCAGTTCATCGATTTGCGCTATGTGCGAGCCCATCTGCGGCGCAACGGATAAGCTGTGCTTTACGACGAGCGTAGTTCGCGGTTGTGAGACCGGCAGTGAGACCGTCGCGCGGTCCCTACTTCATCTTCCATATCGTCGCGCGAATTTACCGGCGGACTCTATCAACGGTCCGGCATCTTGTAAACCGACAGTTGTAAACCACGGGTTATTGCACGAGGGTGAACGCACGAGGGGCCGTAAAGGCGGCGATCCCCTCTCGTGTTACTCGTTACTTCGAACAGTTCCTACGAGCGGATGTTTCGACGTTGAAACGCCGGTTTGAGTTGAAAAAAGACGGCGGAAATGTCGTTCGCGAAGTAATACCCGTGACATCTCCCGAGAGGATTCGGCTCGCGGGATGAAGGAGAAGTTTCGCGGCGACACACACGTGAGTGAAGCGCGGACCCGTCGGTCATCGGGGACGAGGCGGACGGATCGAAGCGCTCTCGAGTAGTTAGCACGGAGGACCGATCGAGAATTAGCTCTCACGGCTGCCGGAACAAATCGCGCGGCCAGGAGAATCTCAAGAATCTCAAGAATGAGGACTCGCTTGTCACCGGCATGGATACGTCCCTCAGCTATCGACTCCACGGTAGGAAGTTCAGCCAGGACTCGCTCTGGTTCGGCGGATCGACGGATTGCAAATGACTCGATCCTCGGGCGGTGGTCGAGACGCGCGCGTGTTCGCGTCGGACGACCGCCGAGGAATCGTTCGTGGGATGAGAAATAACAAGTCCGGGAAACGAGGAGAAGATGGGTCGTAGTAGAAAGAGAAAGAGAGAGGAGGAAAATAGTAAGAGAGGTAGAGTTAAAGAAAGATAGAGAGAGATAGAAGTAGGAGGACCGGGGGGAGTCCTCGCAAATTGTTCATAAACGAAATGGCCGGAAGCGCCGGCGATGACGAAGCGACCGGAAAATTGCACGGAACGGGAACGTCGTCGGTTATTCCGCCGAGTAAACGCGGAGCGCGAGCGAGGCGTCTCTCCCTCACGTCTCGGATAAATCGACTCGAGAGGAAAGTGATCCTCGGCTGGTGCCACTCCTGCTGCTGCCACTCCTGCCGCTGCTGTTACTGCTGCCGCTGTAGCTGCTGGCGGCGGCGATTACGTAAAGTGGTAGGCTGATCGTGGAGTCGCGGATCACACGCGCGAGCGTCTTCGTAATCCGTCACGACGACCGGTAACTCCAAGAGCGCATTGATTTCCCTGCCCGTTTTCCCGCCGTTTCGACTCTTCGATCGGGACCGAGCGACCGTAATTGCTAATCAGCGTTCTCCTAAGTATCTTCGTAATTAGACGAATCGCGGCTGAAGTGTCTCAATGCGCGACCTTTCTCGGATCGCACCGAACGGCGTATACCGCCGATTACACGTTGATTCAATCGTCGGGGATTCTTATCGAATTCTTTTGTACGCGAGAGAAAAAGTATACCGTTGATATATATCTGTCAGTGGGCGGCGGATTCCGCTCGTTCGCCCGACCGGCTACGTCTGACAATTACCGACAACTTGATTGATTGGTATCGAGCAAGTAACACAAGTCGATGTGCGGTCGGACGGTAGATTTGTTCTCGCAAGTAAAGAAAGCTATAAGAAGCAATACTTCTGCGTGAAAATCCAACGTGCAACAATTGAAAGGAATATCTCGGACAAACGTGACACAATATTGCAAATAGTAAATACGTAAAGGTGTCCTCGTTTTACGTTACCGTTTCCAAAGAATCTAGATCAAACGCTCAAAAAGGAGTTCTATACCTCGCCTCTCGATATATATATATATATATATACTTATAACATTCCTCAACGTTTAACGCTTGTCAACAAACTACTGAAACACTCTCGGAAGTACTATCCGGCTGCGACTCGAAACTAATCCTCGAAACGGCGAAATGTATAAACGCGAGAAGTGCACACCTTCCTCTAGCTACGAGTTATCGTCGTGATAAGTTATGCACATCATGCGCAGCAAAGATCGCCGTTGCATGCACGAGAAATTGCCGAAGCAGTAAAAAGTAGGAAACAGAAAGATAGATAGATAGGTAGAGAGAGAGAGAGAGAGAGAGAGAGAGAGAGAAAGAGTCAGTAGATACGAAGCGTATACAAGCACGCGACTGTAATCGCACGGGAATGAAGGAACAAAAAGACGAAACGAAAGAGAGAAAACCGGACTTTAGGAGGGTGGAAGAGGAGGAGGAAGAGGGAAGGAGAAAAATTCGGGGAGGCAGCCGGGTGGACACTCTTCACGAGGAGAGATCGGCGAGGATAATCGGTGCGGAGTCGATAGTAGAACGACGATGGACATGTGCTCCATGCAAAATCGTAATTCCCAGCTCAGACATAATCACGTGGTCCCTGCTTTGACTGGTCGATGTATATGTGTGTGAGGCATGTATAAGTATATATTGGGTAGTTGTGTAGGTCGCGATCGTCTTGCACCTCCTTTTCCACGTCGTATCCTATTCGCGCGGGAGAAACGCGGGGATATATCACTGTATATATATATGCATATAACCTCTCGGAAAGAACCCCGCCGCGTTGCCTTTCACGTAGTTTCCCCTCTTTCTCAGTTTTTTTTTTTCCTTTCTTCCCTGTTTTTATTCTTTCGTCCCCCACCCCCCTCCCCCTCCTTCTTCCCTTCTTTATCCTTTCTCCCCCTCCCGTTTTACTTCCGCACTCGTCATCGTATATATATGTATGTATGTATATATATATAGCGAAAGCTCTCGCTCGATACTCGAAGAAAAAGCCCGTGAAAGCAAAGTAACATCGGCAAGCGACATCAGCCCATCACAGCGCCCTCCTCTACGTAGGAAGGTTAAAAAATATATATATATATACGCTGAGACACCATTATATATGTATATAAAAGTCCAACAAAGCTATAGCCAATTAGTGTGCCCAGATTGCGCTCGTGACGTGGATACAAAAATCTCGGTTGTTTCGGCTGTATATATTCCGTAACAAGCCGCTCCCAGCACTCCGAAAGAATCCTGATTGACTCGATTCACCGAGCAATTAGAATAATTCATCCGAAAAAAGTGGACGAAATTGGCGATTGGGCGAATGCTGATGAAGAATTGGCCCGATAACGGCGCGCGCACAGTCTAACTGGCGACGCAAAAAAATCCAAATTTCATTGTCGGGAATAAAACGCGCGCGAACGAGCTTCCGTCGGAAACGGGTAAATGTTTACGACCGCCTCGTAAAATGTTTCTATTTCTGCGGGGCCAAAATACCACGGCCGTCCATTAACTGTGCTTTAGTGCGGGATGAATAAATAAATTTGTTTATCGGAGGCCTCCGGCTCAATTTTTACGGGCGGCCTCCACGGAATCGACGACGCGCGCGCGACTCCTCTTCTTCTCGTCGTCTATCCTCGCTGCCGCTTCGATCCATTTTTATCGCGGACGTCCTCCGTCGCCTCCGTGTCGGGACGGAAAGGTGACCGCGCGAAATCAGTCGATCGATCCCCGATTCAGTAGCGAGGTGGGAAGAAGTGAGAATAACGAAATCATACGAGCGAGCGTGCACGCGTGTAAGTGGGACGATTACGGCGATGCGCGCCATTACGACGGAACGGACAAAGCTCCGTGGTGAAGGCTCGAACGAGCGTGAGAAAATGGACCGAACTTAATTGCGAATGTAATTTCAAGAGAGCCCCGCCGGACTCTATGTGCAGGCGATTTTAATGATAACGGATAAAAAGCTCCGGGCCCGCCGCGTCGTCGTCTTCCGGAAAAGCGCTCTTTTGTCCGAAACATGAAACTCCGAAGATTTAAAGGACTGCATAATAATATGTCGGTGATGAGTGATCGATATATCTGCGCGCTGTTATCTCCCTCCCGCGCGCGCCAACGACGTCCTCGTTATTAAAGGCGAGCATCGGTCGGAAAATCGTTCCCCGTCCCGTGAACGTTTTATGAGAGCCGCTAATAATACTCCAGTTCGGCCGGTATGATCAACGGCGATTCGAGAGACGTTGATCCCTCATTAAGATTCCATTATTATCGAGCTCGCCTTATGGCCGACGAGGTTCGACGAACCAACGCGCGCGAGCGACGCGCGATCGATTTATTATACGCGAGATGACGACGGTGGAACACACACCGGGGAAAAGTGCCACCGTGTAATCCATGTAATACCGGAAGCGGGTGGATTATTTATTATTTAAGCGCGGAATTTATCGGAGGAACGAGATTCTCATTCGCCCGACCGTGGAAATCGTATTAAGCCCGACGACCGTTCCGTCGAAAAAGTTTCCTCAAAAAAGCCCGGCGGAAGGCGTAATCGTCGAATAAAGGTTCAACGACATTACGTCTCCGTTTATTTCAGGCGGCATTACAGCCGCATTACGGGATTCCAGGCGATTCGTAACTCGAGTGACTCGCGACGAAACTCGACCGGTCCGGCCGAGCGAGTTGCTGAAATAATTCTAGTCAACATTTTAATCCCTCAACATATTATAAACGCCGATTTAAATGTCGCTCGTTGTTGCACATACTTAATCGTGTGTTACATATGATAAAAAATTTCGTGTTAAAAACGATTAACTGAAATTGCGTTACTTTAACACCGGAAATGTGTTAAAAAATACATGAATACATTGAAAGAGGAAAGTCTATATTCAAGTAAATAATACTTCTGAGCAAATTTTTATTTTGATTAAGTTCATGTTACTGGAATTTAGCACTTTTTGGTTACACTCAAGTAATATTTACTCGATCCTAGTAAACATTTACTAAGCAATATTGGAGTAATTATTTACTTGAATGTAATATTTTTTTTCTTTCAATGTATGTCTTAAAAAGTACACAAATATAATGTTAAATTAACACATTCATACTGTCGACGTGTACTGAAAAATAACTTTAGTTGAATGTACCTTGCAATGGACAACCAAACGCGTTTCGGTTGAAGGAAACGGGATTTCTGGTTATGAAAATCAAATTTGGTTCATGAGAACTCGAAATTCTGTTTTCTTCAACCGCAATGCGTTCGGTTGTGCACTGTAAGGTAGGTCGAACCGAACTCGTTTTTCAATGTATCTCGACGAATGTGTTAATTTAACACTATATTTGTGTACTTTTTAACACATCCCCCATGTTAAAGTAACGCTAAATTCCAATGGATCGTTTTGAACATCAATTTCCTTCTGTGCACGTCAAAATGTACGACGAACGATTGGCGCAGGGGAAAAAAGTTTGATCTGTGCCGCAATCAAGATGGACGGATGGGTATTGCGTGAAGTGACACGGGGAAAACACTTGGCGCACGCGGGCGCCTAGACAAATAGTAATCAAATTTATCGCCGTTACGCTGGAAATCGATGAGACCGCGACGTGAAAGCGGAGCGAGAGAAAGAAAGATTATTTATCGTCCGTGAGGTAAGCCCCGCCTGGGGGAGAGCGATGCCGCTTTTTTAGACTTCTATCGTTTGTTAGCCGTATTAAAGCGGGATGAACAAAGAAGGATGACGGTGTGCTTATAAATTTATCGGTAATGACAGCGAGGAAATAGTTCGACGCGCAATTTATTACACGAGAATGCAGGCGTCGCGCTCTGTCAAAGCGAGCGACGGCGGCGAGGCCGCCACGTGCGTCTGATAAATTTCGCGTTATTAGTGTCAACAACGCGCGCACGGATCTGACTTCGGAAATTGTCGAAAGACGCAATGCGCGGAACGGCGGGAGCGATTACTTGTTGATTTTCGAAGCTCCGAATTTTGCAATATTCCGCGACGGTGTGTGTTTATTCGCTTGTGTTAACCGCAAAATATGCTCGAATAAATGGCAAATGCGTGTACGCGCGAGCGCGACAACCCGTTATGATTGATTTACCTCCGACTTCGGTGGTTTCGGTGGAAAACCTCCAAAATAATCTTTTCCGGACGACAATGGCGGCGATGATGGCGCTGACGATGAGGGGAGGGCGAGAATGACGGGGCGCTTTTCACGGCGGTTCATCCGGAATTTCGCGTCCGACATTCGTTCTCCTCATTCGGAAGCGTTTCAGTGCACGCATTCCTCGGCCGTTAGCGTGCACTCGCTAAGCTTTACGATGCGGTGCGACGTTTTACGGTACATCAACGCCAAACGGAAAATCACCGTTTTGTCATTTGCACGTTGCATTTTACGAACCGCTATCGCCAATTGTCGCGTGATTCGGCCAGCGCGTCACGATGAATCGTATATCGCAAAGTACAGCTCGTCCTCGTTCCGAGTCGTAAAAGCCCGGCGATAAAAACAAAACGGACACACTCCGTGCTGAATATGCGCCCGCACGAAAATGTCCTTTCGCGCGACGTCGTGAGAAATAGAGCTTGCCGCGCTGAGACAGCATCCTCTCTCTTTCGCTTGAGAAAGGCCGATCGCCATCGTTAACGCGTCTAATCTGCTACTCGCCATCGCAACGTCATTAAGCGGTCGTCGAAAGGCAAAAGTGTCGGAAGGTAATTAATCATACACCACGCTCGACTCGATATATCTCCGGTGAAGTAGCGCGGAGAATGCTTCTCGCGGTCGAAACGCGCGCTCTAACTTTATATTTGCCCGCGTAGAAATTTCTCATAATTTCCCCAGATACAATAGGTTTCGGTCAGAATAGCCGAAATTGTTGCAAAATAGGTTATTCCACTACGATACCAATTGAGAGTCTCATTTTTATCTCGAATATGGGACGAGATCTTTTTTCCGCAAAGATACTTCGTGCCGCGCGCGATTGTTATCGAGTGACTGTAATCGAGTGGCAGTTTGATCGGATATCCGATTATTACAAGGTCTATATTCGTAGATGAGTCTAATATTTATAGGGTTGTCTTAAGATAGTTTAAATGAATATTTCAAGAATTTTGAAACTTGCGTTACAAATTTAAATATGACCTAAAGTCAGCCGGAGTAAGTGTACGCATTATTTGTAACTCTGTGTGAAAGACGCGAAGAGTGTTGGTGTTGATGAAAGCGTTTAGACGCCATCTCGAGGTGGAAAAAGGTAGCCGGAGTGCGTGCTTGCAATAGACAAAAATGCGAAAACAAATAATTTTCTCAAAAGTTTCGTCGTATTTCGTATTCTTGCCACACTTTAATTGGGATATTCGCAACTAAAGACGACGTCTTCCTTGATGCCAATGTTCTGTTCCTGACTTTTATTTTTAATTTCTTCTAAAACATACTCAGGATTTTTATGAAAAACTACTGTGATATTAAGGATTAATGTAAAGATATACACAAATTTCAGAATTATTGATTATTTTGTTCTGAAAATATAGCCGTAGCAAATGTACAATTAATAATAATATCCGCGATATATATGTACATATACATATATTTAAATACTTATATATCATTTTCTATTATGTATGCACCTCTGTTAGTTCAACTGATGTGTAAATAAAGCGTCAACAAGAAAAATTAATAATATCGCCGTGTTTGTGATACTGTATGTACATTTCTCTTAATTTCGCTCAAAATTAACATTTATTATTTAGGTAATTAAATGAAGTGATATGAAAGTCGTTTTTTTGTTTTCAAACAATAAATTGATTTAGAAGCTCTTTAACATCGTCACTGAAAATCTGGCACTACCTACGACCCAATTATCTTAAGTTCATTATCTAACACTGCGGCTCATTTCATTAGCATTACGGAGCATCTGGAAATAAACTTAAGGCGATCTTAAATATAAAATATAATTATGAATTACCGGTCTAAGAGGTCACGAGTGGTGAATAAACGGGATTACATTGTCGATGTTACTATGCTTATTAGCGTGTATGTGTGTGCACTTCAAAATATAAATACTTAAAGTGTTTCGTACATTTTGTTCGATCGTAGCGTAAACCAAGAAAAATCTTTGGGAAAACATCAACAAGTGACCAAATAGAATCTGTTTATATTTCTCATTTAGAATCGTACGTTTGCAACATTACACTTCTAACCGAAGCCTGCGTAGATTCCCCAACTGGAATCCACAATTATTTCGGGAAATTGTATCGCAGTTAGATTTGAGGAAATTCCCTATTGCGAGTTGCTGTAAAAATCACCGCTGGTAACCGTTGCGTTGCGCGAATCTAACGAGCGGAGCAATTAACGGAATGATATGCGGAACGGTGTTCTCGTGATCGAGCGGAGTCGCGGAATGCGAAACGTCGCGTCGTCGATGATACACCGAGTTGCAGGGATTTACCGACTCATTAAGTTTGCGCGTCGCAGGATGACTCGACAGGACGGACTGGCTTATCTACAACGTAGCAGTTTTTTGCGTCCCGGAAAGTCCCGAGGGACTCCCGGGAACTGTCATGGACGCGGCGAGGTGTCGAGGCCGGGCCGCAGTAAGTAAAATGAATTTAACATTTGGCGTTTATATGCGCCCTACAAACTGTGCGCCGTGGGAACGAGTTCGGCAAACTTGACGTCGCGAGTTAAGTGTGGCGTCGCCTCGGCATTTGCACCTCGATATTTGGCGTGAAGACGCGTCTCGGTTTCCACACATTACCGACGGCGCGGGGGGAATAGTCGTCGCGTCGGCAGGCGGAATTTATCGTGCGACGGACCGACGTAGCAAAGTAGGAAGTAAAACAGAGAGAGAGAGAAGCGAAGTCGCGATCGCACACCGACCGATCTGTCGATCCTTCTTTAAATCGCGCGAAAGTCGTCGAACTTCAGTCGACGCGAGGCGGAACGTAAATTCGACAATGTGAGCGCGCGATTCGTATGAACTAATGTGAAACTCCGGCGTTGGCGGGCCGCCAGCTCCCGCAGTCCGAAGTTAATCCGGGATTAGAGAACTCGCGTCGTCGGGAATCGAGCGAGTGCTTTCGGCAAATTCGCGGAAAAATTGCAGGAGGCCGCGCGGATAATCGATAACTCGCGAGAAATTAAGTCGTCGGCAAGGGGGTGACGCGCGAGACGAGGCTCTCTTCTTCCACCTCCGACTGTAATTCTCCCCCGGAGGGCAGGAAAGACGCGAGCGCGAGACTACGAGCGCTGAGAACGTGAATGTCCCGGCGATTGTGCGCTTCGCAAAAAGGATAATCAAGAATAATTAGCGTGTAACGCCCGGAAAAGTGCATTATATGCGGCCTGCGAATCGCTCACTTTGGCGAAGGCAACGGCAATTTATCCGGCACCGTGGATGCAATTACCGTTGACAACGCACCGTTGAAATATCCGCGGCACAATCTACGGAGAGGGGCCGCGAGATCGTTCCATTAACGGCGGTCACCACGGGTTACCCGCAATTCGGATATAATCGAGTCCAGAGCCAGTTTAACAAAATGTCCACCCTCGGCCCCGAAGTCTGCCGCGTCTATATAAAATTACGCGCTAAGGTAAGCCCGTCTATAAAATCAAACGACGCGGCCGAATTTCTTCATTACGCCGGGCGGAATCGAACGGCCGAGCTGTGCGTCTCGCGACGGGTGCGGATCGAATCAATTTTCGAGGGGGGAAAAAACGAGAAACGCGGCTCATCGCGAGGCGACTCGGTGCGACGAGGTGAGTACGATCCGAGTTAATCCACGAGCTTCCCTCTCCGATATCGTAGAAACAAGCGCTGTCGTTGGGATGCGGCGCGTTGAAACGGCGTTACGGTAATAGTGTATGGAGATCGCTCCATTAATGGCGATCACCTCAAGTTACCCGCAATTTGGGAATAATTGAACATGGCAAGATCGAATTCGACGATTCGAGCCCGCTCGCGCGGCTATCGGCATATTTCCGCAGCGGTAATCGGCTCCCAGGGTGCCGCGCACAATTTGCGGAATAGAGGTAACGTGCGAACACAGGCCCCAGGTTGCTGTAATTCGCGCGGCGAGACTCTCTGAAAATCGAGCACGCTCTCTCCCGTGTAGAGGATGTGTCTCGAGAAGCGGCGAAATCGCGCCGTCAACTGCTCGCAAAATGGAATATCTACCTTCCTTCTCTCTCTCTCTCTCTCTCCCCGTCGAAAATATCTCGAAATTTTCCCATATGTATTCGAGCGGGAAAGAAAGCGAGAGAGAGAGAGAGAGACAGACAGAGAGAGAAAGGTGAAGCTCGCGCGCTCGGGCGACGAATCACGGAGAGGAGTCGCGACGGAGGAGGACGTCGTCGAGCCGAAATTCCCTTCCGGAGTGCTGGGGGGATGCTATCCCTGACACACATTTTCCTATCTCGCTTCATCTCCTTCTTTCCCGCGGCATTCCCGATGCTAGCTCACACATACGTCGGTGCGTGTGTGTTCGTACGTAGTGTTCGTACGTGTAACATGTAAAATATTATATGTCATAATATATATGCCTATGTAATATGTATATATAGATCCGAGCTGAAGCTACGAAGCGTGAGAACGGCTATCTATGGAGCATCGCTATTGTGTGTTTTGCACTGTGAGTCTTGTGTCGGACAGAAGAAGCCGCGAGATGTGCCCGGTGACGGGCGCGGGGGGATGGGGGTTCTCTGGTTTCGGCTGGGAGCGAGGTGGGGGAGCTGGGTCGAGTCTCGAGTGGTAGCGGGGGATCCCTGATGGCGAACGGACACCGAAAGTGGCCCCATTTGCGACGTCGATAGCGCCGGTCGGGAGGCCGACGAGGCACGCGGGATAGAGATAATCCCCGGCAGTTTTCCGCGCCACCGTGGAAATTCGGTCGCGAGCTCGTTAGGCGCGAACGAGACGCGCCTCCCCCCCCTCACCGCACGGTAATTGGTAATTGGACGGTAATTAAGCGGCGATAGTCGCGATTGAGGCGCGTTTTTATCGTCCTCGCGATTTCGACGACGAATTGGCCTCCCGTAATTGCTTATTAATTTTTATATTCGCTTCGTTAGGGAGGTACACGGAAATCGGTAAAAATGCCCGCGGGCCTTAATTGGAGTCGGCATTGTAGCGAATCTCCGTGTGCGCGCGCGCTCAGTGCACGCCGCTAAATATCGTAATTTCCTGATAATTTTACACATTCGCTGGAGGGAATTTAATCAAGCCGGATGTACAGTTAATGGTGCAGTTGTGCCGCGGGAAATTTCTGCGATTTCACCGAGTCTCAGTGACCCGATCGGACGTGACTCGGTATTATTCGGATAACGTCACGGCCGATCGAAGGAGAAGCGCGATCAAAGTTTCTCGGCGAAGAAGAAGCTGAAAAGACACACGTCACGCACGCAAATTGACTCGTACAAAGGCCCGGTTATTCGTGGAATCCGCGTCGGGCGGAAATTTCCGCAGACGCCAGACCTCATATTAGCTCCATCGCTCATCGCGCGGTCAATAAAAATTTCCCCGGCGGATATTACCGGGGTATCTCGCGCTTACGAGGCCCGGCGGGAAATGCGTCGTTCTCGTCGGGCCGCACGGCGATCACATCGGTCGCACTTCGGCACGGCCACATTTCGCGGTCCCTCGCTCCATCAGCCATTCACCCTCCGCTTCCGGTATTCCCGAGTGAAAGCGCGTGTAGCTCATTCGGTAAGAATCCAAGGGATAATCGATCATAATCGTTTGGTGCTCTCGGTGTGTACTTGAGCGTGTGTCGGTGTGTAAGTGGAGCCAGTAGTGTACCTGGTTGCCGTCGTAGGTCCAGGATCCGAACTTCATGTCACAGTGTTGGTCGTCAAAGGGGAACCAAGTGATGTCTATCTTGCATGTGCTCTTGAAGATGCCCGGAGGGACGTACAGGCAACTGCCGTTATGCGTGACCACCACGTTTGTTTGGTACGTCCCGTCGAAACCCTCATCCGCACTAACGTTTCATATCATACCACCATTAATTACCCTCGTCAGTCGTCGATCGTGATCGTTTCGCGCTCGGTTTATAATCGCTCTTTAATCGCCGAAGGGAACGTGGTCGGTTAATGCGCCGCCGGCGGAATCTCCGGCACGAAGGATATCGACGAGCGCGAATATACGGCTGTTGAGTTCGCTTCGCGCGGGGGACGAGGCACGGAAGGACAGGAAGGATCGTGAGGCTCGAGAGGCGGCTGAGCGGCACGTTGAATCTCTCCTTCTCTAATTACATTTCCTCGCCGCTCTCTCTCTCTCTCTCTCTCTCTCCACGACGTTGTTATTGTTCACGAGAAGCGCGCCGCGTCTCGCGAAGAGAAAAAGATTGTCTTCGGGCGCAATTAAAAGTTCAAGCGGATCACCGGCGTGTCTCAAGATTGCGTTTCTCTTCCGGTTAGCCGCGCGCAGCCGCTATTCACTTGCTCGAAATCGTACGAAAACGCATCTATCAGGCGACATCGGCGAGCAATAAAACGGCAGGAGAGAATCGCGAAGGTGAGGGAGGGTGATAAAGCGGACCGCTCACGAATGTTATTCATGAAAATGCAAACCGCTTAGGACCGGTTTTATGAGAACCTCTTTAAGCGCGGTCCCGGGGGCTGAGGGGGGGGGGGGGGGGAAACCACGAGGNGGAAACCACGAGGAGCGGAAATGGGCGACGAGGGAGGAGGTAGACAGCGGCCGGGGGTAACCTGAGAGCGGCGCTCGCGCGCCGTTCGCGCGCTAATCCTTCAAGAATAATTTGAACCGACCACTTAAACGGCGTTAAGGGATAAAGGCGGGTATATAGTGAGGGCCCCGGGAACCTGCTCGCGAATTTTTGCGACATATTTATCTAGCAAAGCGGCTTATTAAGTTCCCGAATGTCACAGGCGGCAGCGGCGGTGCCAGTGAGCGCGATATCATATTCCCTCTCCGGGGAACGTGCTGATGAAAAACGAAGGGCCCTTTTCGCAGTCGGCGATGCGCAACGCGCACTCCGCGGAAGTAACTCGAATATGAGACGAGAGAGAAAGAGAGAGAGACAATCCGCGGGAACTGATATTACGCGCTCTCTCGCGAAAATGTTCGCGAAGATGCTCACGGGGAGAATCGAGCGTGTTGATATCGATGTTAATGTTCTCTCAAAGTATGCGTTACACGGATGGGAGTGAGCGAGAGAGCGAGAGAGAGAGAGAGAGAGAGACCGAACGGGTGGCATCGTCGTTATCGAAGGTTTCGCGGATGTCGTTCTCGCCAATCGAAAATCGATGCCGCCGTATCGTTAAAGGTCTCTCTCTCTCTCTCTCTCTCTCGCTTGCTCGCTCACTGGTGCGCTACTTTTACACCTTATCGTGGAACGGAGAGGGATAAAGCAAGCTCGTGGGACGGGCGGGAAAAAGGTGGGCTTCCGGTGGGCGGTGGTAGCCACCCAGGCTGGACAGAGTCAATTAATTCGCGCGCGCACGAGTACGCGCTCGCGGAGAATTGAATTTTCAACGCCGTTTGCATTAATCGCGCTCGTCTGCTTCTTCGTACGTGATCCCGCCGGCGGCGGCGCTCTCGTCCATTTATTCGGCCGGATGAGATATTAAATGCGGTCCCGTCTCGGTTTTGTGCGTTTTGTTACTCGGCCTGGATCGCGCCGGTCCGCGGGCACAGATCTCCTCTCGACGTCGATTAATGCGCGTTTAATCGAACCGGCGCGCGGGCGACCCGCCCGGCGGCGGGGCGGGCTTCGTGAAATCGACCGATCTGGAAAAACCGATCGATCGCTTCCTCTAACGTTCGTTTGCTTCGGCGCGTCGGGGAATAGCGGCGGCGTTGTCGTCGTTGTTGTGTGGCTAATGAAGACTAACGAGAAATCGAGGGGAGGGGGGGGGGGGNGGGGCTCACCCTCCCTCCCTCCTCCGAAAAGTGTGTCCGGTTAATTAATCTCGCGCGTGTACGACAATACCGTGCTCGCGAGTACCGGGCATTGGATTTTGTTAATCGTGTCCCCTCTTTTACGGAAAACCTCGTTATCTGCCGCTGCACTTATCCCGCGCGCGCGTTTCCGCCACGTGAGGAAGCGGCACGCGCCGGACGTTCTCTCGTTGTTCCGTCGCTCCGTTGTCCGACCCGTTATTGCAGGCCGCGTGTTAATTAGAAGAAAATATCGCGCCGGCGGCCGGTGATTATTTGCGACACGGCCGGCTGAGAAAGCGCGCGCGTGCGTGAGACTTGGAATATCATCGCAGCGGGCTGATAGAGCTGCGATTACGACGGAATTCAACGGGCGGATCGTAAAGCGGCTAATTAACGACGTCGGGGGACGCGGATCGGTGCGCGATTCGCGGCCTTCGACGCGATTATCGCGAGGTCGCGTTGAAGCGTTTCCGTCGCTCTCCGCCTTACTTCAGAACGCGGCTCCGCAAGTGTTTCCCACCGTCGAGAGTCCGTATCGCCGAGCGAAAATAGAAACGCCACTCCCCGCGCTCGCGAACTTCCGCCGGGAGAAGTAGTTCACGCGCCATTTTCCGAATGCACGATACATGATGAAGCACGGAAAGATACATCCAGCCGGTCGGCTTGCGCCTCCATCGTCGTTGATGAGCGATACATTATAGGAAGAAAGTTGCGATGCACTCGGGGATGTAACTCAACTCGTAATCCCGTGTAATGGAAGTTACAGTTCGGCTTGACACCGGCGTCGCGCGCTCCGATACCGCGTCTCCCCCCCCCCCTGCCGTCATAAGCTTCCCCGCAAACTTGCGAGTTTTCGCTAACACCTTTCGACCCCGCGTGACAACGGCGGCCGCGAAAGTTTCCGGCCGAGGAGGCACCGAGTACCCGAACGACGCGATTGTTCGACGTTAAGTACCGGCGGAACGGCTCGTAGGACGGTTAGAAGAGAGCGAGAAAGTAGCGCAAACACCGGGAGCTGTCGTTGCGCGGGAGCGCTTTAGCGTCGATTAGCGCGCCGACACAAAGCGGAGGAGAGGAGAATATCTCGGACGCGGCGAAGTCGGGAACATCCACGCCGTGACACAGGAACGCGCCGGCGTTCATTTTCGGCCGATAATTCCCCGACCCGGTCAGGTCCAATTAGCCGGCGGGATGATTTCTCTCTTAATTAGCGAGGGACGCGCGACACGGCGCGATAACGGTGACGATAAATTCGACGGTGAATTACGGTGAGAGTGGAGCACGAGGCTTTTTAAATATCGCCTCGGTAAACAAGGCGGTTACACCAGAGTGCGTTCTCTTGCCATTCCGCGATAACGCGCGAGTTGCGCTTGCAGCGAGAGTGTACGATAATCGGGACGCGTATCTCCGCGCATTTATCTGCAGCTTAGCGCCGGCCGAAAAGCCGAGCCGAGGAATGAGGAGGAAAGCCGCGCGAAGGAGAGAAACAGACAAAACGGGGGTCAGCTCTGCCCTCCTCGCTCCGGTTTAGTCTCGTCGTTGCGCGACGCCACGACCGTAACTTGTGAGGAGCTTATGTACTTTATTCGGTTCTCCAAACAAGCACGTCTGCGGAAGGAATAGTGCGCGCGAATGTTTGCTCGAAAAATCCGCCCCCGAATGCCTTAATTTCCGAGCGCGCGGGGGACGCGTTCCGAATTGTACTTTTCAGATGATAACGGCGGAAAAATGAGCTACGTGTACCGGATATCCGCGCGACGAATTCGCCTCGAGCACTCGGGAGATGAAATTAATCAAAACAGTTTTCACGGGGTTTGAAATTCACGACGATTCAATTGAGACGAAGAGAGAGAGAGAGAGAGAGAGAGAGCGGACAACGCGATTTTGCTTTTCAAAGGTTTTAATTAATCTTTATCTTAATGGAAATTAAATTTAACTGTCTCTCTTTCTCCCTCTTTGCAGAACCAAGACGGAATTTCGTAGACTCTCGTCAGAATTGCAATCCCCATGCGCGCGCGCAGAAAAAACAACTCGGTTAACGAACAATTACGTTGATAAATTGTAAGCTACTTGAAAGTTAGCTCATTTACGGAACTACGCAGCGCCGGGAAATCAAGACCGAATTGTCGTTTGATGCTGAAGACTGAAGATTCGCGAAGATCGAAGCGACCTCCGCGATGTGTCAGCTTACTGCTTACGGAAAAATCGATCTCGGATTTCGCCGCGGAGGAGAGAGTACGCTCCGTCTGCGCGACGGCCGAGCCGGTCGGGGCCAGGAAATAATCGCGCCGTCATCGCGATTCCTCCGACGATTCCTCGCGACGAGGGGGGCGAGATAAAGTAACGATTAAAAGTCCGGCGACGCACGGCGGAAGGATATCCGACGGTCGGATTCGATGATGGAACGCGGGCCCGACGGGATTAAAGGACAATGTTTATCGAGCCGTTCCCTCTCGCTCTGCTTTTGCGCGTGCTCTACCCTCCGGTTACCCGCCGGCGTGCATCAAAGTCCACGCGCTGTCGCGTTCATGAATTCTGAGGGGGCGTTTTCGTCGATTGTTCCGCGTCGAACAAAGGCGGATCCCGCTGCGGTGCCTATTGTCGGGGCTTTCGGATAAATTCTGTTCTCGAGGATCGCTGACCCCCTCCTCCCTCTCACCCCCCTCGTCTGTCTCTCCCGTTCTCTCCATCTCTGTCCATTCCGTGGACGCGCGCGCACACACACACACACACACCTCTCGTTCACGCTTCGCGTCGTTCTCGCTTCGCGATATTCATGAGAGGAGAGAACGCCGGCGAGAGCAACAAGTAAGTCGCGGTGCTCCTGGATAGCAGGCGGCTACCCTCCTTTTGTTCCACGAGTAACGACCGTCCCGTTCGCTCTCCATTGTGTCGGTGTGTATCTTTAAACAATATCGGCGCGCGCGATGGGTACTTAAGGCCGATTTAACGTACGCCGGATATAATCCGGACGAGCGAACGAGATCGGTGGCCGCGGAAAAAGCGGCGCGATTATTAGGGGTAATTATAAACTTGCCGGAGCGAGCGAGCGAGCGAACGAGAGAGAGAGAGAGAGAGAGCGAGCTCATTCCGGCTGCTTTACGACGCGTTCCAAAGTCAATGAATAAACTTGAGTGGATTTCGCTACCGGCTGATATGGCCGGTAAGTGCGCGCTATATTCGTTTTTGAGTACAACCGGGGTAGCGTGGCATCAAGTTGCGTAAGACTGGATCTGCATTAGGTGTAGCAAAGGCCATGGTGCGCAGAAGAACGTAAAAAGTAAAACATAAGCGGTAAGAAAACTGACGAGTCATAGTCGACTTAATAAGTAAGGATAATAATTGACTGTGATTCGTTGATTTCCTTACTTTGCTTTAGTCTTACGCTTTTCTGCGTGCCACGGCCTGGAGTCTTCGTCCTTTTGCCGCAGGCACTATATTATAACGTAATCTCTAGCGAAAAGTGCTTCCAACACTTACCAGACGTGATAACATTATGGCACGGTGTTCGCAAGATCGTAAGATGTGGTACAGTGCTTCCAGACGTAGCGGTTCCTAAGATTTAAGCGTTATTGCGACTTTTGGCAGCGCGGCAAACGCCTTTTGCTAGAAATTACGTTACATTTGATCGCTTAGAGCGAAAGGCTAAGGGCTTGCTACGTCTACTGCAGACCCGGACTCGCCATCAATCACTCGCCGGCAATCTGCGAGATTGCCCCCGAGAAACAACGGGTGCAGAGGGGGGAGAATACATTCGAACAATTAGAATTGAACGATTTAAATATCCCGCGAGACGAGAGAACGCGTGGATAGCCCTTCCGGTATGTTTTCCGCGGAGAGTGGCTTTTCTGTATGTAGGACGCCGGAACGGAACTTTTCTGTTGTTCCGTTGTAAGTCGCTTAACTCTTAATCCACCGGCCGTGCTGTCTAGACCCGCCGAGGTACATCCGATTCCGCGCAGATTTTTTCTTCCCTTTGTTTCACGCGGCTGCGAGATTCTTGTCTCTTAATTAGTCGCGCTAATATATTTCCAGGGATGAACGAGCGACGGACCCATGCGCGATACACACGCGGAGAATTAATGCCTCGCGAACGTGCTTCCTGTTCGAACGACTGACCCTCCCGCCCCGGTTGAAAAGGAAAATATTTCCGCAACCGTTAATTATAGATTTCGACGCGTCTATAGTCGCGAGTATCGTCGCGTAGCCCGATGATGCGTGCGCCGCGTAAATATCGCGTAAAGGTGAAAATATTACGCGATCGGGTCAGCAAGAATATAAAAATATTACGGATCGATGACGGGAAAAGTCCCGCCGGCGGCAGCAACGCGCCCCGATATAAAACACGCAGGCGTGCGCGTTGCAAAATTTCGAAACGTCGATCACTCGTCGTCGTCGCGAACGACGGAACGTGGAGATCGCGCCGGCGACGTCGAGCGGACGTGTCCGGCATGTCTTCGTGTCTTCGTGATTCCCGAATATGAAAAACCGTTCACTTACTATTGATGGAACACAGTACTCATCAGCCGGGGGAGGACTGCAAGTTTGCGGACGATCCCTCGATCGTCGATCAATCCAATGCCGGTACTCGAACGGCGTGACAGTACGCGAGTCGCGTTGCGGAATTTCATTGCGGAAAAGAAAAGAAACGAAAAAAAGTACGCCTGACTTTTATAATCACCCGCTAGAAATTCGCGACAAGTTGAATCGTCGCGGGCTTTTCTTTCTGCGAGGGGGGCGATTATTTTCGCGCGCGACTTCAGTACTTTCACGGAGAAGTCTACCTTCGCAAAAAAGAGAAGATCGTCATTCCAACTACAAAGTTACGAATGCAACAAGTTGAAAAGTTTCCCGCGAGAGAATGAGACTGTAAATTAAGTGAGACGGATGATCAAGGTGCGCGTAAATCAATCCCTCCAAACGACACACAGTGTTTCCTCTAGCTAGATCCACCTGTAAATTATCTCCAGCTACGGAGCAGAGTATACGCATATGTCACTAGGTGCGCATTAGAGTGTCTGCGTGTTGGAGTCTGTGTGCTCCGTGCGAAAAGAAAGATGTATAGATCTGCGTGCCTCGGAGAGAAGAAGCTGAACAAAAAAATGAAAAAAACAAAAAAACAAAAGGGAACAGCACCAGAAGTGACTGGATACTAAGCGTAAACGACAGGCAGCGACAGGCCTCGTCTCGCATCGTGGAGAAATCGTAAAGCGTTGTCCGTCTAATCTCGTTAGATAGATAAAGAGACGAGTAGATAGATAGATAGAGGGAGAGAGAGAGACTCGATCGTTATCATAAACCGGCACATGCAACGACTAACGAGCCGCGTATCCGCCGAAGCACCTTCGGCGCATGGAGATTGAAATGTCAAGCGTGGAATTCGGGTTGCGCCCTCGAGGCCGGATTGATCGGTCGGCGTCTCCGTCGTCCTCGTTTATGTATTTCATGGTTTACACGTCGACTGATCGATTTAAGCGTCGTCGTCTCCGTCGTCGTCTCTGTCGTCGTCGTCGTTCTGGTTCTCATCGAGGATTGAATTTGAGTTATCCCGGCCGGGTCTTTCACGAGCGGGTTAACTTTATTCGTCTTTCATCGACGGTCCAGCGTTTCTTCTTTTTCTGTTTTCTTTTTGCTTTCCGCTTTCCTTTTACTGTCCAGAACGGTTGGGGTTTCACCGACCATGCCGCGGAACCCGCTCCCTTCTGATTTCCTCGCCACGGTGCGCCTACGCGGTCGAGTCCCGAGCCACGTGTATATGGATGAATAAAACGGCGCATAAAAATAACGTCCCGCTGATTTACACTCTTCGACCTGCCAATTGACGACGGTTATTTTCAAGATTGTCCGTATCCGCCTTCGAACGTAGCGTCTGTACGCGGGCGTGTCAGCTGGTGTGCGCGACGGAGTGTGCACACGTATGCGGCGGGGTGAGCCCAATTTGGAGTCCACGCTTCACGTGATGTGTCGCGAGATAAATCCGAAGTCGACTCCCTTCGGCAAGGAAGGCCTGAATAGTTGTCGACTCGCAGACGATTAAGAATAAAGCAGTGGAAATCTTCTCGCGTTCGCCGGTTCGTTTGCTACGGGATTCGATTTTCACGCTTTCGCTTCTCGAGGTGCTTTTCATGAGCGAACATTCAGATAGAGAGAGAAAGAGAAAGAGAAACGGAGAGAAAGAAAAATTGATTCGAGGAGAGAGAGAGAGAGAGAGAGAGAAAGATCGAATTGGAAAATCAATCGAGTCGACTTCGGCTGCCACGTTGAACGTGGGCTCAAATTGTGGAGCATCGTGTGTACGTGTGTATGCCATCGTGTCCGGACGGCTCGTTGCGCTCCCATGAGCAAATACTACGTCGACGACGACGACGACGTAACGAGGTGGCGGTGGTGGTGGCCCGTTCTCAAACTCGGACGTCATAAATGTCGGGCGAACTGTCGGAAAGTTAACGGCGCCAAATCATCGGGAGACGACGCGCACTGTCGCTCTAATTCTCGTTCGCGAAACTAGGTAGCTCGCGGTGAACCGCCACCAGTCGTGAATATTGTAAACGATACTGATTTCCGGCTTTCCGGCTCGATCAGCTAAGGCGGCTCGGGAGCGCGTTAATAATAAAGAAATTTTCCCGCCGGAGAGGGACGTGTGTACAATACCGGTGTGAATACATCGGCATACTCGATATGGAAACTTGCCCGTTCGCACGCGGAAAGAGACCGGTTCCAGCTGGCACGTCCATTCGAAGAATTCCCGAAAATGTGTCTTGTAACGCGCGCGTTCACGGATCTGACGGAGATACTTTGTCGGGGAGGACCGTCCGCTCGTATACACGCGATAGATTAATGTTCCCGATTTTCCCGACTGTCGTCCTGCGGAAGAAGAAGAAGTAGCTGCTGCGAGAAATAGATATTTCCTCGCAGACAGCTCGCGCGTGGTTCCCGCGTCGCGAGCGAAGGCATTCCGCAAAAAGGGGAAGGTAAAATACGATCGAGACGGGATCTAAGGGGGAGGAGCAGAATGAGGAGAGCCTTCCTCATCCGATAGATCGTGACTCGGGACGCGTCGTCGGAATATATATTTGTCCTGGTTAATAATCTGTAGTTCCGGCGGTGTGCACGAATGGAAGGGAGCGGGTACCGGGCCCGGTCATGCGGTGGCCCGCAGTAACGGGGTGGCCTGACGTCGCGTCTCAATTAATTATTCACATAATTACAACCGCCGCTTGCTGAGCGCCGCATTCGCCCTCGACGCCACGGAGCAAACTCCGAAGACTCGCGTGATTTACAGAATCCCGGTGGCTCCGGGCGCATTATATGCCGGGGAGTGTAAATCGAGTCAGACCGGTGCGGAATGCGATACGTTTGCGCAGTGTACGCTAGAATTACGTACGTAACAACAGGATCGTCGCCGATTTCCCAAACGTGCCACTGATCCGCAAATTACGCGCGATCATCCGATTTTGTAAGTCTTCTTGTTTCGATCGAACGTAAACTAAATTGGATTCTTCGTCTATACGTTGAAATCAAAGCCTTATGTAATTATAAGGGGCATTTCGAGAAACGTGTCTCGAATCCGGAGGTATCGCTCTAAATTTGCTGGTACTATCGCAATACACACACACACACACTACACTATACTTCCAAATTCGAAGTACATGTCCCGAGATGTCTCTCGTAATTACGTAGGGCTTTTATTTTATAACGTGTACCTCCAACTTTGGCGATAAGTTCGAGCGAAACCAACTATATTTGTTTCACCCCAGCTTATCGCACCAGTCTACACAAGTCCAGCAGGTTCTTCGAAAAAGAACAGAGACCTGCTATAAAATATATTGGGCGCCGAAACTAAGCGGAATTTTCTATCGCTGTACCCCGATGCGTTCAGTATCCTGCAGTATTCTTCTGCCCCGACGTGAACTCGACCCAACACCGAGTGGTCTCACATTCGATCTGGCGCTCCTCTCGTTGTGCAAATAATTGTTCCTCACATCGGAGCGGAGACGGCGCTCTCGGCTCTCTCAGGTCGGACTAAGAAACATAAACAGGAGGGGGATGCATTTCGAGCGGAGCTCGGCCCGCCGCGAAAATCAAATACATTCTCAATCCGACGTGAGTAAATAACAGGAATGATTACGAGTCCATATTTGTATGTAGATCGGGTAATAGAGAGGGTATACGGGAGGAACGCGCGGATGGACGCGGACCCGTGCTCTATGTACCCTGGCATTCCCAGGGTGACCGCCGATGGAATCGCGGCCGCATTCGTTCGAGAGCGCGTGATTCGATTAAATAACCGGATCAAGTATGTAGATTAGAGGTGGTGTCTCTCTCCCGGCCGAAAATCGCGGACGGATCGCGCGACCTCGCGATTCGACGTCCGCGAGCGAATGTGAAGCGGATTGTTGTAAATTTATATACTTATGCAAACACTACGGGAAAAGAGAGAAATTCAGAGAGAGAGAGAGAGAGAGAGAGAGACATGGCGCCATCGATTGAATCATCTCGTGGATCAGGTTGGACCTCGTGAATACGATCATCCGTCAGGTTCGATCGAAATTTGCGGCGGCGGCGGCTCATATATGTGTGTTTCCGCTGCGGCGTGTATAATATTCGCGTGCGCGGCTCGTAACAGTGGTTCGACGGCGAAATGGACAGTCCCACATCGCTCCCATATGTTCTGCTCTATTGTCGAGCTCGCACTGATGTGGTATCCGACGTGCCTCTCCGATTATCTTACTCCGCGATATCGTCACCTCGTTAGGATTGGACTCGCGAAAGTTTCGGCATTTTCGCCGCTTGCCACGATTAGCTTCCTACGCACGTATCTTACACGGATTAGTTAAACAAGCTGAATCTGCAAGCTTCTTAATGGACGACGCGTTTAATCCCATGAAAATCTGCCCGAGTCGAAATGTCGTTGCCACCTTGACGCTTTTAAAGCTACAAGTGCTCTCGAAGCTGCAAGTACGCTCAACGTTTTGATGATTAGATTCGATATGAGTATAGAAAACGAGTTATTTTGATGCTGAGAAGAGAGGAAACGAAAACGTACGATATCACGGTGGAAAAGAAGTAGATTGTATCATTAGAATAGAGCCTATATTTTCCTATCTTATATACAGTTCCCCGGTGTGTTGTAGAAATCAAAATTTAACACAGGACCGAAATTTCAGCCCCGGGTAGGTTGAGAACGAATAAGTTCCGAATTTCGCGGTCTAATTTGGACGTTCCACATCCAGTGGCTACACACGGGCGTAACTTGGAATGGCCGAGCACGGAAGGCCGAATCCGGCGTGGGAGTAAAGTAAAACTCCGAGCAAATCGACGTCTTTAAAGTTTGACGCGCTGTAAGACAATTATAGGGCTATTCCCGACCCTCGAGGTGCAACGGAGGGCCGAGGCAAGAAGCCCCGGTCGCGAGTGGAGCATCGCCGCCGACGCTTCATATATTTTTCAGTAGTATCTCATTGATGTGCCGCACGTTGCGGGGCAAACACGAAAGCTACGGTACGTACCTCGCTCCCCGGGAGGGCGAGAAAGAGAGGTGTTCGAACGAAACGGATTTTACGAGGCGCGCGCACGCCGCTCTACCGAAGCTCTAACCCCGCGGGTTAACGGCGGCTTAAATTCAACGGTAACGCCCGAAAGTACCTCCCGGGCGGGATACTCGAGATTCGCTTTACGGTTTCGCAGGAAGCGCCTTTTCCCTCGCAGGGACCGGCGCGTAAGCGCTCCCGGGAGTCGGCGCCTCCCTGTTACGAGATGGTATACACACTGGCCCTCCGCGTCGTTATGTTATTTACACTCCGAGGTCGGGCGTTTCCTTCGAAATTCTAATATCCCCGCAAAGCTCGCTCTCACATAAGGGCGCATCGCAGTGAGATACCCTCCACCTCAGCCCGTAGATGCGGAGATTATTCTTCGTCCCTGCCATTCTCCCAGCAATTCGCATGATACCGAGTGAATAATGTCGGTGGTGGTCGATAAAAAGTTGGAGGTAAGATCGGCTCGTTGGGCGAACGTTTTTAGCCCTTACAAGTTGCGCCGTAATCTGACAACGTAAGGCGCGATCTTCGTTCGCGGCGGAACGAGAGGATGTTCGCGTGTTAATGTCTTCGGGCGTTGCGAGGAACGTTCCCGTAGCGAAAAACGCAACTTCGCTGTGCGTTCGCGGGAAGTAGGTCGTCGAGATAAGGATTAAGAACGGCGAAGTTGGAGTGTACTTTTCGTGCGGTTAACAATGGAGGAGAGAACGTGCCGGTGGCTGCGATCCGGCGGACGCTGCGAGCTTCGAACGTACACGCGAAGTCGACTCGGATGTAAATCAAACGTCCGCCCGGCCGGTTGTGTTTCGTCGACGATTCGAGGGCGTGATTGTTTTCGGAAGGCAGCGTCGGGGGCGTTGTCGGGAGTGCGGAATGTCAGGTAGATTTCGCCTCGATAAACCGGTTCCTCCGCCGGCAATTGCTATAAATTTTTCACGTCGATAATGGCAGCACGTAAGTTAAATGATTTAACGAGCCGCGACATATTTATCGGGGAATCGACGGTGTAATTTCGGGACGGCGATTTATGTATGGCGCGCCTCGAATAAAGCCGGGGAAATATTTGCGGTCCGCCCTGGCTGAGGATACTCGTGGCTGGCGTTTCGCATGCGTGAACTTTGCGCGGCGAAAAGTGCGTAATAATTTAGAGCGTGCGCGGTTGACGACGATCCCGCCCGTCCGGAGTGTCGCTCCGAGATTTCAATTATGACGTAGTTGACTTTAGAGCTGATTTTAATCACGCGCTCAAAATTATACATGGAAAAAGGAGTGCTGTTGTATCAGTGATTAACAGCGCCGTAATTGGAATAAATCTCCTTTGTTCAGACACGGGCGCGATTAAGCTATCAAAAATAGTGAAAAAAGTGAGTTTCATCCTGGAAAAAGTTGGGCCATTGTGTTCTTCGAATCTTTTGTTTCGCCTTTAAAGAAGCAAGTTACTGAATATGGCTTCTCGCGACCGATTGGTTTTACCTTTCGAAAGTATTCGAGAATCGAGTATTGAGAAAAGTGTGAAAAGGGAGGTGTTTCGCAAGTAGTTAAACAAGTGAGGAGAAATGTGAGAAGTGAGTCGCTCCCATGTGTGTCCGTTCAATATCAAAGTTATCGGAATTAATTACTCGAGTTATCAAAACGACGTGTGATGCAGCAGTTTCAATAATATCCCGCTGTTGAATCGAGAAGAGATTTACTTCGATCACGTTGCCGTTGAGCGGTTCTATTGACACAACAGCGTGTTTCTTTCTCCCGTCCACGAATCGGCTGTCGTCCGTTGCGTCAAATGTCGCATTCATCCGGCCGAGGAGTGATCTACCGCACGCTAAATACATTCCTCGTCGAAGTGACCGTTGGCGAAACGCGGGGCGCGCGGTACGATTCCGATAAATCCCGACCGCATTAGTACGTGACATCGCGGTACATTATGGCGAACCGTCGGCGAAACAATAAGCGCCCATTACGAATTGATCCCGGCGCTCGGGACGAGCGGCGAATTGAAAATGATCATTGGAGAGACCCGTCGAAATCCGAGCTCGACTCATCGAGTCATCGTTGTGCTCCCATCGATCACCGATGTCTGACTGGCCGTCAACGAGCCGCCACTTACGGCTACACGTACGGCTATCCAAACAACAAGCACGGTGTCCACGACGCAATCGGAGATTCGACCACTTCCGTAACCGGCGGTCCGTTCGACGTCGTATCGCGGAAAAAGGGAGAAGTCCCAACGAGCGCCGCTGAAAAATTCATTCCCCCGGCTTGTTCGAGCGCGACGCTCGAGCAAAAGTAGTCTCGCTATCCCGCCGTCCAGCCCCGAGTCCTGAGTCATTGTACGCTCCCACGGTGCCCACAAAGGAGAAGTTTCCCTGAGACGAGACTTTAATTAATTGAAGCGATCCCGCACACTTTACCAGTGCGCGCGCACGCCGGCAGTTCTCATGGAATTTCTCTCGCCGACCCGGCCAACTTAGCCAGTTGTTGGCTGCGGTCGGAGGTGGATTCGACCTGACCGCTTCTTCCCCTTTCGCTTACTATCTTTCACTTTTACCGCCGCACTTTCGGCCCTGTCCACATATTATCCGCCTGTCCTTTTCTCTTTCCCTCCGTCTCTCTTTGTCCCCCCGTTGGTTGAGCCGCAGGGTCCGCCTCCGCTTTCCGCGACTGCGAGCTTCGCCTTTTCTCCCTTTCCTCGGGATATCAAGAGGTTGAATGGATCGTCCGACATTTATCTCACCGTTCTACAAATTACCGGCCCCGCTGGGAGCTAATTTTGTTTGCGATCAAATTGCCGCGTTTATTTTCACTTCCGCCCGATAGCGTCCCCCCGACGCTGTAACGGTAACAATTAATCGCGCCGCGATTAATCGCCCGCGTGTAATCCCCATGTAACTTTAATTATTCTATTATTTTTTCATTCTGTCGCTTTCTCGTTTTTTTTAGAGAGAGAGAGAGAGAGAGTGCAGAAATGCGCCCTCGACGAGCGCTGCCTCCACCCCGACCGTCGCTCGACGACGGGACATCGTGAGCGCGTCGACGTCTCATCACCGTGACGCACAAGTTCGCAAGACAGAAAGAGGCGATTATGCACCAGATCGAAGGTGAGGAGCGACCGTGAGAGTTTGATCGAAAATGCTCGCGCGTAGAAAACCGTCACGCAGCGTGCGAGCCGCGCCGTCTGGCCCGGCCGGTGTCGGCCGGCTGTAAATTTAATCCCGAATATGGATCGCAGTCCTAATCGCATTTGATTGTTAATTCGATCCAGCCCGATATTCGCCCGACGATTGGTAACGAATATCTAATTTACGCCATGGTCGAACGGCGGGATAATCCACGAGCCGATCGAAAATAATCGGAGCGTGTAACGTACGCGAAGGCGGGACGGAAGGGCAGGAGGACGGGGGGAAGTGGAATCTGGTTCAAGCACGAAATCGAAATTCGCTGTTATTTCATCCGACGCTTTTATAATTAAAATCCGCCCGATCTTATTCACCGGCGATGCGTTTTCAATCGCGAAGGGATTAATTTCGCCGTGGACGCGTTATCCCGGATATATAAAAAACACCTGGCGGTCACTGCGAAATACACGCGATTACGTGCGGTTCGCCTTATTTATGCGCTATTTTCGCTGTTATCTTCTGTCCTTTCCGTCGCCAAGATCCTATTTTCATGACGAAAGGAAAGCGTGCACAAACAAGGATCGCAATCCGCGACGTCTGATCGCTTTGCGCCGAACGATTCGACCCGGGGAATCGTATGCGTCGGACAACGCTCGTTGCGGCGTTGGTTCGCGCGTGGCCACGATCGGCGCGGCTCTTTCGATCGTCAGCGGGAATCGGCTGGCAGCGAGTGGCGGGTGTATTTTCATTTTACGGACCGTCGAATGTGAATCGCGCGATTAACGCGTCCACACACGGCGGCCCGTCGCCGGTGTATATATGTATATGTATAGTTGCAAGTCTATAAATACCTAAGACTAATTATTCTAGAGGCTGTGATATATATATATAGAGAGAGAGAGAGAGAGAGAGAGAGAGTGGCTGAGAATGCGAAAGCCGGTTACGTCGTCGCCATCGTCATCGTCGTCGATATATCATAGAAGAGGAGGAGAGAATGCGATCCGACCCGGGCGGAATTTCCACGCTATCAGCATTTCAGCATCTTCCGGCTGGGAGACGCGATCGCTTCATCTTAGCCCGCGAAATCGCGATTATTCCGCGAATTCTCCTCTCGCGGAGGTCCACGTTCGGTATGCGCGTACGACGACGTGGCCGACTTCGAAGTACTTGTTTGTTCGTTTCTTTTTTCTGTTCTCGAGAGAAATGAAAATGAGAGATCGGCAATTATGCAATCGTTACTTCCTCTATAGCCTTCAAAGATCTGCGTATCAACTGCGTTCGAAAGTTATCGGGCGGCTCGACTCCCTTCGCGAACGGCCTCTCCACGCCGCGTCGCTCGCGATGGGAAATCCTCCTCGGTGAGTCGCGGGGAAGCGTGGAAGCGAGTCGAGCCGACGCGATACGTAAGTAAGTAAAAAGAGATATCTACGATCGGGGTCGGTAATTACGATGGATACAATATTTACAAATGAAAAATGTAGATAATATACATAGTACAAGTATATAAATATATAATATACTCGGCTCTTACTAGAATTCAAGTAAACGCATGCACTTCAGGGATTTTAATATATATATATATAAAAGAGATATATAGTATATATATTTATATATATATAATACTTTCGAATATAAGATGCGAAGCAACACTAGGATAAAAGTTACGTACCCTTTGATACTTTTTTTTTCTTTTTTGTTTCTTTTTTACAACTACATTTGCTATGAATAACGGAGCACGTGAAAAATAAGAGAGAGAGAGAGAGAGAGAGAGAGAGAGAGAGAGAGAGAGAGAGAGAGAGA
>NW_014555363.1:608741-677616 GCF_001313825.1 Dinoponera quadriceps
AAGAGAGAGAGAGAGAGAGAGAGAGAGAGAGAGAGAGAGAGAGAGAGAGAGAGAAAGTACGAGGTGCGTCGAAAATAATTAACCCTCCCGACCGGAGGGGGTGCCTCCGCGGGAGGGCGGGAGAGGGGGAGCGACTTAAAGTTAATGAAAAAACTTTCGCTGCAGTGGCGGCTATACCGCCGCGCTATTTCTTAGCCGTCGCAGCTTTTCTGAAAAAGACATTCTTAAAAATCTTAATTCCCTCTCTCTCAGCTGTACACACACACACACACACACACACACACACAGAAGGGGTGTGTGCCTGGTGTACCTGCCGGACGAATGGCGGTAGTTAAGTCCGACGCGCGCCGTGGGCACCTCCGGGGCGAATAATTTTCGCGCGAATCGCGTTTCTCACGAGAGACGGGGAGTTTTCTGCCGAGCGAGTTTCCTCCCACGTTTCCCCACTGTAATTTCCCGCTCGATTGTTCGCGTCGTTCCCGTCGACGCGGAATCACGAACGGTCCGAAGCTTCGCCGCGATGCTTACGCGCGAACGCTCACCGCTTGAAGTATCGGACGGTACCCGCGAAATCGCGATGGTGCCCGGAAGTTCGCGGCGGCTTATCTTCAACGATGCGTCGCGCAATTGCAGTTACGCCACGACGGGTCGCGCGGAATTGCATGAAAGGCGCGGATTCGTCGTTCTTTTGTTCTCGATCGACCTCGTCGATTCGCACGCGACCGAAGGAAGACCGCGAGATTCCTTGCGTGATTTCGCTTTTACGTCGTCGTCGCCGAATTGAGAATCGTCGAGATTTCAAAGGTCTTATCTCGATTTCGTTAACGCGATCGCGTTCGTTCGCGAGATCGCATAATCGCGTCTTAAGCGGCGGTACGCGCCTGCGTAGCCTTGGGGAATCAGTTTTACGCGAATCTGCTTTACGAGGGATGTCTTTTCACTTTACGGCCATACTTTATTAACACGATTATTATAAGCATAGTTAACGCGCGCGTTTTTGTGCTCGCAATTTAATTAAAAATTCTATTACGGGACCGGCGCTTTTCTCCACTCGCGGCCGCGCGAGCGAGCGCGCCGAAACTGAAATGCTCCTGACAAATGTTGTTAGTCGAAGCTACTGGCTTGTCAATACAAAATGAGAGTTGCTACGCAAATGTAACGAGGCCAGATTACCTGTTGTACATGAGGATATCCGGTTTCCAAAGCTTGTTCGGCGTAATTCGAAGGTCCTTCACACCACCGTACTCGGACTCGTTCCACTGAAGGTTGTAGTCCGTCCACTCCTGCGAACAAAGAGAAAGGAGATCACTGATTACACCATGGGATTAATGGCTCGATCGATTTCTGCGGGGAATGCGACTTTTCACCTCAAAACGTCGCTATTTTGTTATATTATATTTTTGCGCTTTTAATAATTATATCGGCACAGACAATAGTGAAATTCATGCGGAAGTAATTTCATTTGCTTCGCGTTAGATAATTGTACAAAGTGCAATCACGAGCACCGTTTTTTTTCTCACTGCGTCATTTATGCAATTACAGTTTTGTTGCTGTTGGCCCAACAGCGGTGAAAAACTTTTAAGTATTGTTCAAATCCGACGATAAATTCCAGATTTCAATCGTCAAAGACCTTTTTGTTTTCTTTCAAAACAATTTGCAAGCGTCGTCTAATTTTCGTCGGTCTGTGTGAGGAAACCCTCTTTAAGTGTCAAGACCGCCAAATAGGTTTGAAATTCGAAAAAATACATGTTTAGAAGATAAAGGCAGAATGGTAATCTTCGTAATACGGTCGCCATTCCGTGTACGTGCATGCGCGAATTACACGTGAAAAATACCAAGAATTCGGATGACAATAATATAGATAATCTGAGGTGCTATTAATTTGGATTTAATTACAAGTACAATTTTGCCGTTTAATAAACGCGATGAACGTTCCTCCGAGTAATCACCATTATTCGAAATAAATGCTCGCGTAATTTTCAATTTTCGTCCCTCTGACCAAAGTAATATAATTACAAAATCGATACACGCGCTTGACGTTCGCTTTGACGTTTACATTATCGTCACGCGCAGTTCGAACTGCAACGTGCATAAATACTGTAATCGTTATAGCCAATAAAGATAATTCACGGTAAAAATCATGCATGCACACAAGCGTGCGGTGTACAGTTTTTGCGCCGTCGGAACTTTGTTTAATTCCATATTGTGCAATAACTGCGCACTCAGTATATATGCACGATAAATATTAAATAAGTGTATTTTTTGATCCTCCGCCGCTTTGTCGTCAAACGTTCGGACACGTGCTCTTTGATCTCATAGTTTATTGTGCGCTTAACTTTCCACGTGGACCCAAAAAAGTTCGACCTCGCGGAATATCACCGATAAGACGCGTATTATATCAGCTCTCGAGTGTTCCGTGGTAATAACGGCGCAATGAAGGACTCGCCGTCGTCGCCCGTAGCCTTTAGACGCGAATAAATTTACACGAGTTAATTAATCCCCGTTGCACGAAAGATTAATTATCCGTGCAAATTCTACCCGCCGGCGAAGTTCGCATAGCCCTGGTAACTTGAGCGGAAGTGATCGAATTTTGCGTAACGGCCCGGAGAAAGTCGACCGTGAACTCTGTCTTCGAATTAGTCGTCGGGGCGCTCGTAAACAAGCGGCGCAGGACTCTCTTCTGGATCGTCGAGAGCCTCGATCTCGCGCCGGCAGAAGTTACGAGCCACGTTCAGCGGGGCGACGATCGAACTTTCTCTCGCCAAGGCTCGCGTCTCAACGGCCGTGAGATTCGGTGATCGCGAATTATTGCTTTCTCAACGACGACGCGACGTGCGCTCTCGCGGGAAATCCAAGGACAAGATCCGATTATACTCGAGTCTAGTTAAATACGACGTTTCGCTCGGAACTATGAATTGTCAACTATCAATTCTCATCTACTATGGCCAACAAGCAATCAATTTAAAAACTAAAAAGCAATTTAAAGGAAAACAATTTACTACAGAGACGTCTGTGTGCGACCTTACGACATTTGCAAGCACCCAATAATATTTATCAATTATAATGCTACCTGGAAAACAACTTATTACGACGCTGAAACAACGAGAATAGAAATTTAAGACATTATCAGAAACAAAGGAATAAATAATAATAACAATAATAAGGACAATATTATTAAAATTATTCCAATTTGGCCTATTCTACTATCTTAACTCCTACCACGTTGTAGAATTGAAAGCCGAAATTTCGACTCGGGCATGATCGGACGGAAAAGCACGACGCCACCGCCATGTTCGCGCGAGAACGTTATGTGCACCGAGTCATTTAAATTAGAATTATCGCTAATTTCACGCCGAGCGTGACTCCACATGCACCATTTGCATTACTCATGCGTGCGTGCCATATGATAAAATATACAACGAACGTTTTTAATTCGACGTCGCCGCGTCGCCGCTCCTGTTACTTCACAAAGAGCGCGCGATTTATGCGCAAAATTACTATGCGAGAAATGTATTACGGCCGGCGCGCGGAGAAAGACAGCCGGAAACATCTCGTGAACTCGATAAATCTAATTTTCCTGGCAGCGAGCGAACTTCTCGTCCGGTTACGCGAGAAGGGCGGAGAGGAGCTTCTCCTCCGAAAGCGTCGACCCTTCGGCTCAGCCCGGATATTCAACGGAGAGTCACGTTGCCGTCGCTAAATATTCATCGCTACAAGTCGCGGGCCGACCGTGGCGAATCAGAAAACTGCAATCCCTCGAGTGCGAAGTTCGCGAATTCGGGGGTAAAGCCGCGACCTGGTTTCACGATCGCGGCGTAGGGCAGCGCGTTTCATAATGTATACTTCAATTTCCGGTCCGCGGCGTTTGCTCATTAGATTACGCGGCTGAATTGCACAAACGAGAAATTTAGCGCTCACTCGGCCGCTTATTCGCGAGGCGAAAGTCTCCGTCGGCTCGACGACGACGACATCGTTGTCGAGCGCGCGCGCGCGCTCGCCGAGATTCCCTCGAGTTCTGTTCCGTTTCCGCGCGATAGACCCTGCGTTTCTCACGGAAGCGGGACGTAATGAAGGCTACACGCTACGTCGCGCGGCGACGTTTCCCGAAAAATAAAATTTCATCTCGCCGAACGACCGGCCGTCGCCGTCTGTTTTATACCCGCGGCGTGCCGTTACGCCGGTACCGTTGAAAATCCGCGCGTCGGACCGCGTCGAAATTTGCCGAGCAAATGGCCCGTGGGGATTGCGAGCGGCGCGGATTTTTAACCGTTCGCGGTCCGAAATGGAATCGTAAAATGGAGCTATAAATACTTACTTATTCGATATCTCGCGTGTTTCTCGCCGGCTCTTGTATCTCGACGTTTCAACGGTGCTCGGCGCATCGGTGGTCGCCTTTCATCGTTTTCGCATTCGATCGAATGTAAATCATTGCAACGGCCCTCGAGATATACAATCGGTGGGCAAAGAAGGGCAAGTAAAAACCACCCCGGAAATCTTTAGTATTGTGAAAATTATACAAATTTATCGCAGACGTTTTGATCCCGCTTTCCGATCCTCTTCGGCGCATATAGAAAACTTAAAAGCAAAGAAACTAATAAAATGAAATAGAAATGCACAAATCAAAATTGTTCGGATTACAAATCGTGTCTAATTACGTAAAACGAAGAATGCCTTCGTTATACTTGCGATTCAAAAGACTAACCTAAGCCGGTTCCAGGAGCGAGAATGTCCGTCGATTTTCACAGATTAATGGCACAAATGTGTCTTGCTTTTTATCCGTAATTTTACTAATCTTCTGCCTCGTTGTTCCAAAAATAACGGTCTTCGTATTTGAATAACAACGATCGTCTTTGAAATTTGGAAACGCACGTTGATATCTTAATTTTCTCTTTCCCCGTGCGATTTGACGGATGTCTCGGAAACATTGTTCAAATTAAGTGTACTGAGCGGGGAATCATAAAAATTGAATTCTAATTATTCAGCACACGTGCCTCGCCACGGCAGAGCTCGCGGATATTTACCGAATTGCGATAATATCCATTGATAAATAGATATGATCAGTATAACTTACAGTGTGTTGACAATTCTGCCTAAATGTCGACGTTAACTTCGGCATGGGCCTGTACGCGTGTGTGTGCGTATGCGTGTGCAACTATACGCGAGAGGACCTCGTGCGTTTACTTTTTAATCGATATACGCGCTGCCATATGCGGCAGCGTTAATTTTCTAAACGGTGTACCGGCGAATCTGCTCGATCTACTTATTTAACACCCCGCTAAAGCAAACCTCCTTCACTTCTCCCTCCTCCTCGCCCACTCCGTCGTAATATGGTTACGTAGTTATGCGGTAACACAGTTTCCAAGTTGGTTGGAAAATCTCTAAGGAAAAAAATGCGTCGCGTTGTTTCACCAAGCTAGTTTTACAACGAGTGGCCGGTATGCTATTACTTAACTTCGCGTACCTGCGCTCCGCTATGTATGTGCCGCGATATTTAACGAGCCATAACCGTCGCGTTTTCCACCATCCAGTTAAGCCACCTTAAAGCTACGATCGCACCCTTTCCACGTCAAAGCGAACGTGCGGAGTGATGCGGAAGAAAAAAATGAGGTCATCGTTCGCGACGGTGAGCGACGCTGTCGTCGAGGAAGATCGTGCAAATCGTATCCCCGAATGAGGATTTCGTCCCTCGATGGAAATTCATTTCTCACGCACCGAATTTCGCGCATAATCTGGATGTTTTTCTGGGGAGGAGGGCGGGGAATGGTAATTTGATTACGGGTGAAAGAAGAAAACGTACTATTTCTCGGCTGTTTGCGGAAACGAGCACGATGCCTCCCGATGAAAGTTAATAAGCGAGATGATTCGCGAGGGAGGGTCCGACAATTAAAAGGGAAAAATACGATAATGCTCGCGGGAGCGCTTTCCCGCGGAGCGTGACGGAACTTCGCGAGGCGTATATCGTAAGCTAACTTCTATTAAAGTTCGGATTAAGTAAACGTTTCGGGCGCAGCAAGCTTCGGTAGCACCGAGAGAACGGATCCGCGCGTCGATGCGACGCGTGATAAATAAGCCATTTTTATACCGTGCGGCTATAAATTTCCGGAATCCATAATATCAGCGTGAGCATTAGTGCCCGGCGGTTTATCGGGAAATAAAGAAGCCTCCCCGTGCGAGCGGCGAGTGGACCTCCTCCGGAGCTGAGGTGCCGCGCGGCAGGAATCGCGCGAAACCTACAAGCCGGAAGTTACGAAGCGGAGAATAAAGTTGTTAACTGATAAGCGATAGCCTGGCCCGTTAGAGCGATTTCACGGAGGCGCTCTGGCGGCCGTTGTAAAGGAAAAAAGCGCCGGGGTCGGATCTTTCGGAGCCGGAGAGGGTGAACTTTCGGCGGATTTTCCCCTCTCCTCCCCTCCGCCGTATGTGCGGGAAACTTTCATCGAATCAAACTTTCAGCCATTCGTCGAGCCGCGCGGCGACTTCGCGATATTGTAACAATTTCTCGTGTCTCCGCGTTACATGCAAGGTATAACATCGGTTACAAACCGGACGCGAAGCGGTGGTTCGGCACGCTCACGCGCGAAATAACACGCCGTATCGATACGAGAGACCAACAAGGGAACCGTCGGAAGTGGCCCTCATCGATTTTGATGGGCTTCGGATATGTTGTACAGCGGCGAAAAATAAGAGACCCGTGTTTTTTTATGCGCTTATCTGCGCGTCCCGGGGTTGAAACAACCCCTCGAAGATAACTCGGATATTTTCGGCGAATATATCATCGGAGCTGTGAAGCGTATGAAAAAATATTTTACGCCAAGGTTTTACGGTTATTTCGCTCTCGCTATGCTGTATATATATTTCGATTTTTCAAAATTGTCAAACTTTTTTAATTGACCCCCTTTCTCTATCCCCTATTATTTTTGCAAATAAAAACGAACCTTAGAAGGAGAAAAAGAATATCGAATCGCCGAAAATTCGTTCATGTACGATAACTCTGTTTTTTCAAAAGTACGCAGAGAAAAAGGTTTCTTTGGGTTTAGTGTACGTGTTTATTCAACTTGGATTTGTTTAATATAAATAACATAATGTCAAGTATCAAATATCATTTTGTTTGAACGAAAATGCTGTTGTTCCATTAGAACAAACAATATTGTTTGATGGGAAAAACAGTATTATTTAGAGGAAATAATACTTCGTTTTCAATAAAAAAAAAAAAGAATTTCATTATATATATTAAATATTGTTGAAACAAAGAAGTTCTTTAATATCTTTCTAAAATAATATTACTTCCGTCAAATAATTTATCACTTGTCACAACTATTGTAATGCTTCGATGGAAATACAAAAGAAATATGTTACTTAACGCAAGGATACTCATCGCTTGAGAAACCAAACGATCCTGTTTGGTTGAATCAAACATTCGTTTATTCGCTGCGCTCCGAAGGACAAATTTGCTTCCATTAAAGAAATTGTGTTGAATTCAAAGCGATCTTTTTTTCTCTCTGTATACATAAAAATATGGCTCCTTTATATCTCGCCGCTGCGTGTAACCAAAGTCTATCAAGATCGATGAAGAAGCACTTCCGACGGTTCCGTAAGAGTCAAGATTGATTCGACCGACGACGCACAGCCGGTGCTTCTCTTACATTTGCCCCCGCGATATTACGAACGCGCGAGCGACGCAGGCGAGGGGCTTTAAATCACTCGCTTCGCTTCGTTCGCCGTTAATGCGAGCAAAATAACCGCCGATGTTAGGAGTTAACCGCAGCGTGCTAACCCGATCGTTGAGCAACGCGTTAAGAAGGCCGTGAATTACGGAGGCGTTCTTCTCGCGACCAGAATAGTATGCGCGGCAACTCCGCACACATGCTATCCATCTCCGGATGGCCACAATGGGTAGGCGTATGCATTCTACCGCCCTCCTCGCGCGCACATTAATGCAACGCGTGCTTCGGGTTAAGGTCGGGGGGTGGCTATATATGGCGATCTTCCGAAACCGCAGCCTCTACCAAGCTCCCACACAGTCGTGACACCGCGCTGACCGGAGCGGCGGCGATTCCGAGGATCGGATTTGTCCGCGCACTGAGATGGTAAATTACGCGGCGACGGCGGCGGCGTATATTCCAAGTTCGCGAGTCCTGATTTACAATCGTCGGATCGTCCGAGTTACGGGAATTAATTGCAGCGAGCCGTTTCATAAAGAGCGCCCCGTTTAACTATTTCGCGCGTGTTCACGTATTCCGATCGGTAATATGCGATTCTCAGCCGTATTACCGAGACGGTAATATTTTCTCTCTCGTTCTCCTCGCGAAATCTCTCTCTCTCTCTCTCTCACGTACACACATTGAAATGCGTATTTGTCAGCTATAGTCATTTCAGCCTGTTTTATTTTACCGTGTATTTTTTACTTTTCTTCTTTTTCCCGGATTCGTATACCCCGCACGGTCAGTTCGTTATGTTTACCATGCAAATATTTGCATATCGACTTCAACGTCCGGTCTGATTATAGCTGCTCTTACAAATTCGAGGGACACGCATCGCTAATTTCGCGTGTTTCGCGTGGGACTTGATTCATTCTACTTTTAGGACGTTTTGAGGCTACGAGTCTCGGCGACACGCGTCAGGCGGAGTGTATAAAAATGATTTCCAGCTTGAAGTATCTATCTCGTATAGATTTACGGATACGACATAGTCATATGCGGATGAAATATGACGTCGTATACAGCGCGATGTAAAATCGTAAACGTCTGAGAGACAAAAAATATTCGACGTCCGGTAATTCCGCGAGACTGAAAAAACGTGTTCATAGACGAGGCTTATTTAGGCGGTTGTCTAACAGACAAATGCCGAACGATTGTGAGCAGACAAAAGCGAAGTTCAATCGTCCGTGTCATTACATAACTCGACGTTTGCGTCGCAAAAAGTCGCGGTCATAAAGCTGTTATCGTCCGTTCTCGTCGGGATAGTCCGTACGACCCGCTGTGTGGCCGGAGATTATATGGGTTGATTATGTCGCCACGTAACCGGCACGGGCGAAATTATTGATCTCGTTAAGATGATTAGAGTTACCGGATTACGGCGAAGGAGATTGCGCGGATCGGGTAAGTTGATTTCGGACAGATTATATGCCGACAGTCGGGACAACTCTTGCTCGCATGCGGATTGTCAATTCCGCGGAACGGCCAGCCCCGAAGACCCACTGAGTTCTTCCACGGAAGACCTGCGATTCATATTTTATACGACACACGGTACGTGCAGCCCGTCGTGTTTCCCTGGCGGAAGAAAGATTGCGCTCTGTATTCTGTCTCTGTGTGTGTCGAGGATGAGAGGCACCTACGCGCTATTTTGTCGAAATTTTGTCTCGCGACGATCTCGCGACGATAATTTCAGAAACGTAACAGGCCGGGAGACACCGATACTTTCGACATCTTTTCCAGCGTATCGACGGGAAGCGACAGTGACATCCGCGGGAATTTTTCGAAAAGCGACCAAAGTGCAGCATGTCGCGTTACGTTGTATCTACTGTTGGACCGTATCAACCGTTTCCCGAGTTTGGATTACTTCCGCTACGATTTTACGTGCTCCGCGCAATCGTTCGCAAAATCTCCGAGCTACTTACGTTATTAGCCCCGCAGGGAACTCCAGGTAATTGAATGCCGAAGATACAGTCCGCTTAGTCGCTGACTTTTTCAGTGCGCCGAGAAGTTCACGTTTTTCGCGGGACGATAATCTTCGTTAAACGATACATAACAGCCAGATGTTACAGCTGAGCTGCGAGAATCTGTTATCCGACAGTTCTTAAAAAGGCCCATTTTATACTACAACTACCTTAATCAAAGAAATGGCAGACCGAAAAACCCGACGAATTTTTGCAAGCCCCTAAAACAATTGGATACTCGCACAATGCAGCTTGTGATTCTTGCGAAAGCTCGATCGATAGTTACCTGCCAATTTCGGCCAGCTAATTATCGTTCGAATTACCATCCGACTAGAATCGAATGCTAAACTAATTCCGCTCGCTCGCGCCGGACTGACATCGAAAATCTCGCATCTAATAACGACCCGATGCAACGTCCATCGTGAAATCTTCTACGGGATGGATAATGAAACAGTCTCCATCAAGGCCGACTTAACGAGGCAGCGTCGGGTGTGTTCTATGCACGGGAGCCGCGCGACACGCGGCAATTAATTCGGTTTTCGGGACGAAGTGCGAGAGCAGGCGCAAGTCAACGGGTGGACACGCAGTATCGTAGTGCAAGCCGACGTTCTACAGGTAGATAATCAATTTCGCTCGGCGCGCATTTATAAGCTTTAACGTCGGTTAACATTAAACGGAATATTGTTTGGCAGTTCGCCGGCGGATTTTCGCCGCAACGAATTTACAAGCCGGCCGCAATCGCGCCCGCGCTCCTAGAGATGACCGGTCATTAATTAGAGCGCTGCTGGCAATCAGTCATGTTGACTCGGTTGACCGCTGACGATTTGTTGTCTGATCGACGAAACGTGTTTGTTTAACGACTGCAGATTAAACAAACCCTTCCGTACCGTGAGATTCGCATCGATACGAAGGATACGCACGCGCGTATACGAGCGAGCTCACGCGCCTCGGAGCTCCGACGATTTGCGAGTTCGACGACGAATTTCCGATGAGAACGAACCGTTACAGTTTGAAGTGCCCCGTAACGCCGCTTCGTTTGTCCGATGCATACGTGAAATTTCGATCCCGAGCCCTTCGTCTTTTCATCGATCGCGGCGTTCTGCTCTCGGAGGACCTCTTCTTCCTTTTCAATGCATTATTATGTATTATATATCTCGCGTCTCGATGTAACAGGCGACGTACAGGGGCAAGCACGTAAATTGCATTTTCAAATCCCGACCTCGCAACGCTTTATGCCTGCGCGCGCGCGTATCAGCGGGGGATCCCAACCGTACGTATGGCCGGGTGTACGCATACCAATGCATGCACGCTCCGTGTCTTTATATTCTAGGCTTTCGATGCTCTCCGCACCGAGGACATCGAGTGCATCCTCGAGGAAGGTCTTATTGGTCGCTCGTAAGCGCTCCCGTTTCTTATCCATTTTTTTACGGGCGTATGTGTCTCTCACTTTAGTTCGGAATTTACGGTGAGGTGATTCCCGCGAAAAGTGCTCGAACTTTCTTTGGGTTTCGGCTCCTTCGTGCAGAAAGAAATATTTTCTTAGAACTGTACTCCGTAAATTTCGCGGAGTGAAATCTCGCCCTTAAAGTAGAACGATGATAGATTCGTTCGGATTCGGTCGATTTTTCACTCATCTAGAATGCATTCTCCATTCTGAATCGTCGAGTGAATATTTTCACTCGAAATTCAAGAGTAAATCTAACGTATTCCACCGTCACAGGAACGTATTGGCTGCGTTCAGCGAAGAAAGCAGCTTTGCAACTGTTGTAAAATTCGTGAGTCATGTGCTCTTAATCCTGGTTGGATTCAAGAGCATATACCAATCAGATTCACGAATTTTACAACAATTGCAAAGCTGCTTTCTCCGCTGAACGCAGCCAATTACTCTGGTCGATTGAAACATTCGCTCGTGTGGAGTCGAAATCCACCCTATCTTGAGCGAAACATTTCACTCTTGCGATTTCGAGTATCGCTTCGAGTGAAAATACTATCATTTTTCATTTATTTTGAATGAAATTTAGAGTGCAGCTAGATGTTGGACGCGATAATTTACATCTAAGTGCGGAAGGCCAAAATTGTTCGACATTGTAACTTATGTTCCTGTCATTCAATGTAATGTAATACGTTAATTATCAGCGTCACACATGTGTGACGTATTGATCTCTTACCGGAGACCAGTGTCATACGTGTGATATATTATGTAAAATACTCAACTTGATCAAATATCTATTATGAAATCTATTATTTAATAATCCAAGTATTAAAATTATTTAATACATTTTATATATGTACATGTAAATGCATGTATCCGCTGTATCAACTATAGCTATTAAAAATATAGTGAAGAGTATTGTGAGCGACGTTTAATTTGAGCAAACGTGTTAAATTACCCGACATCTAAAGTTGGCTCTTACTAACCGAGTCTACCTTACAGTTTCTTTATCTTCAGAGCTTTTAGAAAAATCTGTCACGCAGACTTCCGGGAAACGCGACTTTCGGTTGATGAAAGACTCGGCAAAACGAAGCTGTAAACCGTCGCAATCGTTTTGAACGTCCCCAAGGCGTTATCCGAAATTCGCCCACGTATTATTCCGCGCACGTTGTGAAACAAAATTAAATTTGATAAAAGATCGGCCGTATATCGCGCAAGCGACGCTATGTTCCACATATGTCACGCGCGTGATATACGTATCCGACCGTATATACGCAGCGCGAGCGTTCGTGATTATTAATCAAGCTTAACTTCCCAAATGCGATGCGACATTAACGGCTAAAAATTCACGCCTCACAAAAGTCCGATCTAGTCTTTTACGAACAGCTAAACGGCGCGCGATCTAATATCCCAGAAGGTTCTGGGCTCCGTTTACGTTTATTCAACACGATCGTAGCAATCAGGTCGAAGCGGACACTGTAGGGGAGGGCAGGTTCGCGGGCTTTTCATAATTTCGATGTTAGAACTTTTCAGGCAATTAATTGTTGCGACTGGCTATACAAAAATCATAGAGACAACTCTGTCTCTGTATTTTTACGCCAGGCGCGATTTGTAAGCCGGAAACTGTACATTCGCAGCCGTATATTTTATCTGCAAACTGTATATTTTGTTTTTATAAATCGAGATACGAACACGATTCATTGTAGTGAATTTGTTCTGGTAGCTGGGCTTAACATGAAAATTTGCGAGAGGCACGAAAATTCACTCGGCGCATTGTTTTTAAATCAGACTCTTTTTCAATCGCAATATTTTCCCGATTTTAATGAAACCCGGGGGAAATATCTGTGCGACGAAAGGAACACTTTGCGATTCCTTCTTCATCTGTTTCTCTTACAACAAATACACAGACTGGCCCCTCCAGGCTATCTGTCTCGATTTTCTCGGGACATATCGCGCTGGCAAGAACAGTCACGTCCGATTTCTCGTTAGATCGCGCCTGTTGCCGCGTCGGAAAATACTGCCGCGTGATCGTTAACGTTTGCACTTGCTGCTAGCGCGTTGTCCGGACAATACGGAATATTTAACGCGATACAACGATTCCATTCCATCGGGTTGGTAGGCGGTAATCCCACGCAGATGTCGAATGCGAGTGCACTCGCTGTGCCTTTGACACCGTATCGCATTACAATGGCGTTACAGTTCGCGGTTGAAAACAGATAATGCCGCTTTTGCTCTCGCATTTCTATAATTGGGTAACTCGATTTCCTGCGAGCTCCGAACGCAAAATGCACACGGTTAAACAAACATGCCTCCCTCCCCCCTTTTCTGCCGATTTTCCGGAAGACGGCCGCGTTCCCGGATTTCGCGCGGTCGTGAGATCACGTAATTGTGATCGGGTGAGATGATGTAAACGTGAGATAACGAGTGCGATTGCACGCGTCAGAGAACAATGAAACATTCGCTCCTCCGGTAATCCGGTCCCTATCTCGTTTGATCACTCATCTCTCTTCCCGGAAGTCGTGCCTCCATTTCGAGCTTCTTCATCCGCCGACTCTTCGAAGTTTTCCATTTTACCGGCGCACGCTTCACGCTAAATGCACTACTCGCCGTATACAGCCAAGATCCAAAAGCGCGAAGCTAGTTTTCAACTCCACTCGAGCTTTCAGTACGCCCGCGTGAAGTGCATTACGGGAATGGGTTATCGGCGGGATTACACTCGGCGTGATTCTACGAATGAGTAGGTTATCCGGTGCGAATTAACGGCTCGAGGGGCGCTTCTGATCAGCGACGTAGGTGTAACGCGGCCGAGAGATGGAAGGAGACGCGTCATCGCGGTCATTTTCGCGCAGGTTAATGATAATGCGCGGGTACGCTTGCAATTATATTTTAGGGGCCATTCAACGATTATACCACGCGAAATTTGAGGATTTTTACTCTCCTCCCTCTACTTCGTTATATTTAGTTATAAAGTATTAGGTTGGTGCGTATGAAATGTCGCATTCTCTTTACATGCGGACGTTTTCCTCCCTGTTTTCGTTATACTTTTGTATTTGGCATAACCTCATTCATACTCGTATTGTCCATTGCCAGAGACTCATTTCAACAAAATAGGTTTTCTCGAAGGTCTTCCCTTTTTTATTTCTTTTGAGTTTATTACCGATATGAATTCTGCCGACATTCGCGTCATTTTCTTATATGAGTACAAACTTGGTAATAGTGCTGCAAAAGCTGCACGCAACATAAACCAAGCGTTTGGGGAGAATACGGTTAACAATCGGAAAGTGCAGCGTTGGTTCGAAAAATTTCGGACTGGCGATTTTTCACTGCAAAATGAGCCGCGCGGAAGACCCAAAACGTCTGTGAATAATGATGACCTGAAGGCTCTAGTGGAAGCGGATCCAGCCGTATCCACGAGGGAACTTGCTATCAGGATGAAAGTTGACCATACAACGATATTGAGACACCAAATTGTACTCCCATCGCTTGTGAATCGGCATGGCCCGCTACTGCTCCATGACAACGCTCGGCCGCACACATCGCACAAAACAATTGCGAAACTGAACGAACTGGAATATGAAGTTTTGCAGCATCCACCATATTCACCGGATCTCTCGCCGACCGATTTTCATTTTTTCAAGCATTTAGAGCTGTTTTTAAGAGGCAAACACCATGAAAATGAAGACAGTCTAAAAAACTCGATATCAGAGTTTATTAATTCTAAAGACCAAAATTTTTTTAAGACAGGCATCTACGCTTTAAAATCTCGTTGGGAGAAGTGTATTGAAGCGAATGGAGCATACTTTGATTGAATAAACAGCTTTTGAAGAAAGATATACAGTTTTATACAATCACTTAAGAATCCGACATTTCATATGCACCAACCTAATATTTGCTCCCTCCTAATATTACGTGGAACTGCCCCCTCCCACCGACACATAGAATAAGAAAAAATAGCTTACAGTCATATTGCGGGTAGTAATTATTAGACTGCACGCCACTATGTTTCTCTGAAATACAAATCATTTTTAGACATAACATCAAACCAATTACTTTATTTTATAATTATGACCAGTAAGAATTGTGTTTTCTCTCTAAAGGAATAAATTAAAAAAATTTAACATTCTTATTATTAACACAGAACCGTGTCAGAACTTATTCACCAAGTGTAACCAAACGTGTCACAAATGCAAACGAAGTAGGTAACCGCGTGCATACAAGTTATGCCGTCTAATGTGACGTTTCATGGCCTTTACTCGCAAGCCAATAGATCATCCCATCCTCTTGTGTAGTGTGTTGTAATTGTTGAATGGCCTCTTGCACCGTCTCATGTAGTCGCGTTGACATCTGTTTCCGGTTAGAAAATGAGTAATCGGACGTTGATGTGCGCGAGAGGCGTTCTTGGCCACGATCTTATCGAGATTCAACGATTCTCACATATTACGCTCGCAACTTCGGGAGGAACCGCCGGCTCGCGAGATAATACTGCAATTACGACGACGCTCGGAGGGCTCGCACGTTCTTCGCCGGAACTTCGAATGTAAACGCGAATTGAGGATAATTACTGTTGAAATTGTGACGTTGTCGGGTTGAGTGGTCCTGCAGGACGACGGAGCACGGGAAAGCACACTGCTGCAGTTCAACAAAATTTCGGATGCACATGGTAATTAAGGATAATTGCTTGCGAAACGTTAACAGGATCCACGTAGCATCCGGCAGGCTGCGCGGACAGCTGCGGAGCGCTTGTACGAAATTTTGGATGTGGCAAATTAGAGACAGTGGCAGCGAAACGATTCCACCCTTAGTCGCATCAAGATAGGGGATTCCGCTACAAGACCCGAGCGATTCGCGCGCTGATAGATCTCGCAATTGGCAATGGATTCATGCCGGCTTCGCGTTGCTTTATTTCGCGAGCGATGCGATTACTCGCACAAATTTTCCGTTCGCGCGATATTCCTTCGTATTGATCGGAACGCACGCGCGCGCATGCAGGACGAGATGCGCCGGAACATTTGCAATTACTGCGACACTCGAGTCGAACACAAGAATTTCGTTGATTCAACTAAATGGGTTTCTCAGTGCACCGGACGCGTTCCGAGGTTCATCGAGGTAAGAGCGCTGCAACTTCTCTTCCACTGATTGTAGCAATCACGCGTATCCAATATTTCTCTAATATAATATTAAATAACCTGCGAGAGCGCGCGGGTCGGCAGGGTGATATCATAGCTTCAATTGTACCTCGAGCAGCGGGGAGTTGGGTGCATTTGCATACCGGCGAAATTGCGAATGTACCGGTCGGGATCGGAGCGGGAGGACTGCTGGATGGAATTGCGAAGCTCGAGGGTGAGCGCCCGAGCTTTTCACCGCTATCGGCTCGGCGAACGCGCCTAACGAAGGATTTCCGGACGTGAACGGCACTTGGTAATTGGAGACTTTACCTCAGATCTTCGGCGCGAGTGTTACGGCACTTTCGCGATGTATAGAACGCTAATATAGGCAGCCCCTCCCCCCTCTCTCTCCCTCTCTCTTTCTCTTTGCCGCTATACGGCCATGCCTCGGCTCGGCTCGTTAAGCACAATCGAGATGATTATTCGCGTTTACGTCTGGACATAATCATCGGCACAGGCTGGCGACAATGCGCGCCGTTCGCGCACGTAAATGTTTTTACTTAATTACCGCGTGTCTTGAGACGTTCGCTCCCGACGTCATTTATCTAGGCAAATAATGAATTCCGCCGTAAATTGCGTCTCTTCCGGGACGGTTTAATTTCGACTGCGGCGTTGCATGAATTCGCGATCGTTTAAGCGCGATCATCATATCCCATTATAAAGCGAGCGACAGAGCGAGAGAGCGAGCGCGGGGGTGGATCCCGGGCGGCGTAAAATGGGAACAAGAATTGCCGCATTACGATACGGGGAATACCATTCGCGGGAATAAGGCGCGCGGATACAATCGCGCGGGGATTCCTTTCGAGATTAAGAATGCCCGTCGTGAGTAAGGTTACCAACTGTATTCCTTTAAGAGTATATATACTCTTTTTGGGGGGGGGGATAAATGTATTCTTACTTTTTATGTATCGGAGCCAAATGTAACCCTTTTCGACTATGGCCCAGTTTGTTTTCGAAAAATAAGTTCTCTTACTGGAACACAATCTCATTCATGATCTCAGACCAGCAGCGTCGGATGCGTTTCAAAGTGCATCGCGAAAAAAGTTTTCAAACGTCTGTGGAAAACAACGCTTTCCCATCAGTAATGCATTCACCGTGTATTATCGTTGCATTTAATATGGCCGTGAGTTGCCGATTCTTCTCAAAACCGAGAGTCATCCTGAATCGAAATTTTAATGCTACTCTGACACTCTTAAGGATAGTTTGCGTCTACTTAGACGGTTTATAGATTAGTAAAAATCTACTTTGACGATACGACACTTTTTATCTTCAATTCTAGAGATTGAATTTTAATGTTATTTTCAACGACCTATTTTGACGCGAAAACAGAGAGTTTAAGACATCATCATGGTCAAAATAGTGGTTTTGTTATTAAAATTGAAATTAAATTGATTTTACTGTCTTAGCTCCTATTATGTTGTAGAATTAAGGATTCAACATGGGACAAAAATTTCGAGATTCAGAATAATATAAAAATACGCCGATTCGAGTCGAGATATCCTAACTGACAGTGAAAGGTATTATTGGAGTTGTGTATAAATGTCTGTGTTTAAAAATCATTCCACAACGTGTGTGATGAAAAATTCTTAATGGCCCTGGATCTAGTAAATGTCCTTAGATCTACAAATTGTATATTCTTTTTCTGTGATCCAGGAATGGTAACCTTAGTCTTGAGTCGCAGCCGATTAAAGAATGCGCGCGGCCGCGATGAAAAGCGTAGCCGTCGTGCAGCGCAGCGACCGTTCGTGCTATTCTGTTATTGTTTCATTATATCAACTCTGTGTGTAAGATGTGCATCAATGGCGGCTTCGCCGAATCGCAGAATTAATTAAATTCAGAGAAAGAGAGAGAGAGAGAGAGAGGGAGAGAGAGAGAGAGAGAGAACGACGCGGTCGTCCCCGGGCAGACAATTCATTCTCCACGGGCGAATCGAACGTTCTCAGAACAATTTCAGAAATTAATTGCGTACTAGTTCTTTCCAGAGGAAATTATCGGGATTTATCTGCGAAGTACTGCATTGCCTCGCCTGTGTCTCTCTTGTGTGTCTGTCTACGTGTACGTTCACACGGACGTGTACGTGTGATACCGGCGAATCGACATTTTTATCTATACTAACACACCGACGCAGGAGCGCGGACGTGCAACTGTAACTGACTGTTCGAAATGTAATTCGTTAACGATTACAGCGCAATTACATCTCGCAGTCTCGTAAGCAATCGCAATAAATGGAGTACACGTTTAAATTCGCATCGACGGGCTGTTCAAAGCGACGATAAATGCGAATCGTAAAAGCACGCGGAAACGGTCAAAATTGCAAACTCGACGCGGAGAGAACGCGCGCGCGCGCGAGTATCGCTTTCTCGATATCATCGGAGTGCAATTGCCGTGCCGCGCCTCACCTTGCCCCACACGCCCGTCGCTCTTCCCCTCGCGGGGATGCATCAAAGTGCAACTACAATCTCGGAGAGCCATCGCCAAGTGCGGAGGAACTTTCGCGGAATATAATATATACGTAGTACGTAGCGGAGCGCACGTTTATGTACGAGGCACTAATCTGCAAGTGGAGCTTCCACTGGCAGCGATGTGTGTCTCGACTCGAGAGATATGAAAGAGAGAGAGAGAGAGAGAGAGAGAGTTCTCTCTTGCACACGGCAGCTTTCATGTCGAACTTCTTGAGGGCACGAACTGGCGTTCTCCGCCGCTTGTCAGCGACGGCACGAACTTTGTCCGGAATTTTTACGCGAGCCGACTAGGCTCCACCAGGTCAGGCTCGACTCTCTCTCTCTCTCATTCTTTGTTAAAAGTGTCATTGTGCTTGCGCCGTCTGTTTCCTGCGGAGAAACGCGTCTTCCGCTTTCGGCCTTCTTACCCGAATCGTAACAAGAGGCCCTCTCTACCCGGAGAGAACTCCCTTCTCGCATCCCTTTTTCGCTCGATACACGAGCTGTCGTCCAGTGTGTTTCCGGAAACACGAATAATAACATTCATCTCGCGAGACAAACATATCGTTACGTATACGTGTATATGTGTAGCGCGCGCGCACGTGTAATGCAGTCATGCGCGAGTACCGACACGCCCCAATTTTTTACGCGGCACGCGGCACTGCTTTTAACCTTTCGCGATGAAATGGATCACAAAGGTTATCCCGTCGGACGAGTTATATTTTATTCGCGCTGCCAAGACCCGCGTCGTTTTACACTTTTAGACAAAATTTCATTATAAAGAAGAGAGATGGCCGGTAGCGATGGTGAAAGAGGATTTCTCTGAATAATCACTTCCGTTAACGCGTATCATTATTTACGCGGGCATTTACAACGGCACGTTACCGGCTGCAGTACGGTAGGAGGGCGGGAGGGTGGGCAAGGGGGTCGTTTCAATACCGGAACATTATGCGTCGGGGATCGCCAGCGCCAAAATTCAAGTCTGAATTAACGTTGTAATGAGGCGTAAACCTGCCGGTGCTGCGAAAGACACGTTACGGCGCAGCGAACAGGGTGGAGACTTCGCATCGATAATTCGACGAGCGTTCGCGCGACGCCGACGAGACGACCGTCCTGATTTTAATCACGCTAAACGATCGCCCTCTTTGCCCCCTCGCGCTCGCAATTAATACGACGCGTTAAATCGTCCGGTCGTAAAAGTTTCCGCGCGCATCTGGGCGAGCTTGGCGAATTCGGGACGGGAGTCTACAATTTTAAAGGCTCCGCGAGAGCCCGCTTATCCGTCGAGCTGACTCGAGGTAGTTACGTAGTACGTTGCCGATAATTCGCAGCGGCAATCATAGAATGAGGCGCATCCACGTGGAAAAATGACTGTTCGCGAAGACAGAAAGAAAGAGAGAGAGAGAGATAAAGCGAAGTCTCGGGAGTTTCGTCGCGCGGAAATAAAGGCGGTAAAAGTCCCCTCGCCTTGTCGTACACGACGGAGAAGAAGAAGAAGACGGTCCGCCGCAGTCTATTTTCTACGAGACCGACGTTGCTTTAGCGGAGGCCGCGGAGTGTGAATCTCGAGAGTGAATTACCACGCGCGTCCGACATATATTAGACGCCGTTCTAGTTAATTAGAAGTGACTAAGACGCGGTACATCCGTTTCGCCGGATGCCTCGTCGTCGTAACGAACACACGATCGTCGTCTCCACGCTTTCGTCGCGCGACTGATCGTCCATTCGCGAACGGCGCCGGATTCCGGTCTTCCGGTGTCGCGATGTTAACGCGTTTAGAAGAGCGACGGCCGGCTTATCATTCTACACGCGTCTCGCAGATGAATCTACGCTAATGCCGATCGGTCGTGATGGATACACGTGTGTGTTCGTGGTGCGTGCGTCGGCCACGCACTCTCAGGGATAATCGCGCGGGGGCGGTCGGCGTTGCGAGCGAGTCAGGTCGGAGGTTAACACACAAGGTTAACGCGAGTGCACGAATGCACTTTGCGGAGATTAGATAGGTGGAAGGACACGAGAACATCGCCGTCTCTGTTCTCGCATATACAATATACGCACACACACACACGTACTCGTACATGTGCGCACCGTGTATTCCAGACGTCGACGGCACGCTCGCGTTGATTATCGGCCCTCCACGAACGATCGTCATTAAGCACTCTCGAACTTGAACCGCGCGTTCGTCGACGCGCTAAAGACGAGCGCGCGTTACGTTACGTTAATTTGTCAAAGACGAGCGCGCGCTCGTGTTGCGGTAAACGCGTTCATCGACGAGCAACGCTCGTTCGCGCGTGTCCCGCGAATTAAAATCGCTTTGTAGAACGTACATACGTGCGCACACACACGCGCGTGCATACACGGCCGCATGACAATGACGAGGCCACCGTTTCGCGGCGTCTCGCGTTGTTAACGCGAACGGTTTTATCGCGTCTACCTCGATACACTCCCTCGATTCCCGCATAATGGTGCGCCGAGTCGGCTGGAAAAAAATGAAACGGTTACATTCTATCGGGAAACGTACTGTTGAAAGTTTTCTTTTTCTCTCTCTCTCTCTCTCTCTTTCTTTATTGTTTTCCGTTTCTTCTTGATTTTGAGGAGCGAGGAAAACCGCCCGATCGAAAACTGTAATCGGGTTGATCTCACTTTTTCTTGAGAAAGGGTACGTGTAATGTATAATAGCGCAAGATAAAATCTCCGTTTTGTGTTCCGCGCAACGAACCGACGTCAATCGCCTCTCGATATCGAGGAATTCGATTAACCGGAATCGCCGTATATTTTCGTTCCCGTTCGTTTCCGATTACCCCCGGGACATTGCTTAGAAACACATAAATCAGCCTATCGCGTTAGTCCTTGGAAATCCCCGTGTGTTCGGAATCGTTTATAGTGGGTCTTAAAAAAATAAAGAGAGAAGAAAAAAGTGGAAAGAGAAAGCTAATCCCCCCCCCCCCCAAGGGAATATTTACGCCAGACTATTTATTCAACTGACGATTAACGGTTAATCCGCCTCTAAATCAGATCGTTATCGGCGGAGACGCAGAGCTGACTGTCACGTTATTGAGTAAAGAACGGGCGAATACAGCGATGACTTGTAAGAGTTACGGGCGAAAGCCGAAATCGATCATTTCATGAATTGATTGATCGGGCCTTCGCACCTCGGCCGATTTTATCGCATCACGGAACCGCAGTGAGGAAAGCGGTCATTTCGCGTCCTGGCCAGTCATGTCGCAAAATGACTGCGAATGCGTGACCGGGTTTCAAAGTGCATCGTGTAAAACAAAACGTATTTATATATATTTTGTGTATTATGTATGGTTTCAAATGTCGTAACAATTTCAGATTGAGATTGCTCAGAGAGCAAAAATGAGTAAAACTACACTTGAAATAATATGTTTTGATTGAATTTATTTAGTTATTTATCCATTATTTTTAGCTTTGCGTTTCGCGAAATATATTTGTTGCAAAGAATATCGAGATAACGAGTGATTATTTTTTTCCAAACATTGTGATTGATTTATATTTTGAGTTATATCTAATATAAACTATAACTGCAAACTGCAAACAAATACGGTTTTCATAAGCCATTCTTCCTTAAATGTTATAATATTTCAAGCTTGATCGGTAAGATGAACCCAGTTCTAGATCAGACTTAACTAGTTAAAGCCCGAAATTATTATAAGGTCTACATTTTTGGTCTACAGGCATTGGCTAATTCAGTAGAACAAGCTTAAAATTGGTCAGACATATCGCGAATCCGGCATTGGGTCGCACAAATACAAATGCCAACGAGATATTTCAGTCCTGTGTGACAGATACATCGATAGATTTGAACAACTTGAACATTATTTACTGCGATAGCGAACTTTCAGCTCTCATCGAATTTACCGAGAACGACATTTCCGCATACTAAAAAATCGCGAAGCTCCTCCGTCGCTACGCAAGATGTTTAAATCATCTAAATGTGCTGCGGACGCCGAGAATATGTTTACCCCTTGTTCGCGCGCGTTCGAGCATTTGAGAAGTCCAAAGCAACGTCCAATGAATTTTTCGTTGCGAGAAACTCGGTCTGGAATTGCCCGAAGAATCGCTGGGAAACAGGACGGGGGGAAGAACGTGAGAGAACGAGCTCCACATAATCAACCGCGGAGGAGTACGCGAGATCACACACAGACACGCCTGTTCCCTCCGAGGATGCAGTTTAGTGCCTCGACTGGGCTATAAACGTAATTCACCGGTGCTGGCAGTCGTTACAAGAATCAAACGGAGTTACCCCTCGGTAAGCGAGTGATAAACGCATCCTTCCGGACGGTCGTGTATTATCGGTGTCCTCTGAGGATGCTGAACAACGTCGTCGATCGTTAACCGATAGCCGGATAAATAGGCTCACGTCGACATAAACATGCTCCCGCCGATCGGCTTTTCGCTGTTCTTTGTCGAGCCCCGGCTAATACATAGTTCCAGATACCAGCGCGAAAACGTGCCGCCGCTTTATATCAAGGAGACTTCAATCCGCGGAACAATCTTCCAGGCTTCTTTCCTTCTTTATTCTTTTTTTTTTTCTCACGAGACCGACAACGCGCGCATCCGAAAGGCGATTTTAGATTCGCATTCCGGGCCAAAATTTTCACGGCGACCGCTTAAAGTAATTAACCCTTTGTGCCCGGAATTGCTTCTATTAAAACCTCCATCAAGGAAAAGTTAATAAAAATATATACATGTACACATCGAGCGGCAATATTAAAAGCCACTGGAAACAAACATGGACCGTGCTATCAAAAAACATAGGAGGCAAAATCGGCTCTTTCGATGAATTAAAATAATTTCCTGTGAAAAAGAAATAATAAAAAAAAAAAAAGCGCGCGCTGTCCGGTATTTTCGGTCGGGATTGTCCGTTCATTCGACGTCGGCGTCGAGCTCAGCTGTCCGTCATCTCATTCAACTCTTCCTTTCTCTCTCTCTCTGTCTCCCTCTCTCTATCTCTCTCTCTGTATACAGACTTCACGAACAGCGTAACTCGCCGTGCGCGCCGCCATGTCGTCGCATCGGTAGGGAATGTCGAATTTAGTACTTGGTTATTCGCAAATATTTCATTATTCACAGCCGCGGATGCAAACGCGCTATAAGATCTACGGTCGTGCTCCTCCCGCCGCGAATATCTCGCGCGCGCGCGTTCGACGAATCGCGGGGACTCTCCGTCGCTCCATGTCGCGATGTAAAAGCTTTCGGCCGCGCGATGATTAATCGGAGAAGTATGCAAATATTTGTCCGAGCGTAACTTGCCCGCGTATTTTTCATCTCCGCGGCAGAGCCAGGAACGGTGGATGCCGACGATTTATATCGTTCACGTAGAATGTTTTCGAGCGACGCGCCTTCGTGCCAACTTACTCTATTGGAACAAAGGCATGTAACGAGGGACTTGCGCGCTGTAAACGCAGGGAAAAAACGAGGAAAAGCCGGCTGTCGGGAGAAACGAATCGTCGACCGGCGACATGTCGGATCGCCGGGGATGGGGAGAGATTTGAAATGAGAATACACTCCTGGAGGAAATTCGTGCCGCTCCGTATCTACGTGCCCATCCACCCACCGAACGAAGCGGAGGACTTTTAGTCGCGAGAGTCTCAAGGAACTGAGCGCCCGACTGTTAAATATTCGCTGTGTTACTTAAACTTCTATATTGCAGGAGCAACGGATTTGCATATCCGTTTAATTTGTATACTTTCGCCCGCTACGCGTGAATATGTATGAGCGCGCTTCCTTATTTTTATGACGTTCCCAATGTATTCCGATCCGCGTGTATTATTGCGCCCGCTCGCGAAAAGTTTCCCCCCTGACCCGGACGCATTTTTCCTCCATTTCCTCCGGGAAGAGAAAAAAGAAAGAGAGAGGGAGAGAGAAAGCACGCCGCTGATTTTCCTAGCGGATCTTCTGCCTCCCTTCCTCCGGCTCTCTCACTGCTCGCGCGTTCCAATTGCGCGGGTGTAATTACCGCGGGTATTGAGCAGTCCTTCGTTATATATGTGTTTACCGGGAAAGTAGCGGAATTAATTGGGATAGCCTTATCGCCGTTTTCATTCCCGCGCGTATTGTTTCAACGAAGGCCGGTCTGGGCCGGTGTTGCGTCTCCCCCGGAATGAGACTCGAGCCACTTTAACAAAGATCACGGCGTCGTCTATCTTTCTCCGACTTTCCTCCGCTAATTGCCGCTCCCTGCGGAATTCACGGAGCGTTCGCGCGGCAGCCAATCAAAAGTCCATCAAACGAACTTCCGACTTAATCGCTCAGGGAATGAGTTTACCGTCGCGGAGACCGTCCCGCGGTCGTCTCGCCGTATATCGCGCCAGCCGAATACAAGAGAAAGCCGGGGAGCGGACCGACGAAACAGTTGGTCGCGGGTGTTGTAATCGGAGGCGGTCGAGAGGGAATTTGCGACAGTCCGCGCGATAAGAATTTCTGCTACTAAAACCTGTTGCTGCGCGCGGTCTTCTCGCCGGCACAATTCGAGCTGGCGGTGTGGCCTAGCTCGTTTTCGGCGCCTTTCCTCCGCGATGTCGAAAACGAATTCGAGATCCAGCTCACGCTCGCGCACCTCCAGCGCTCCCGCTGCGTCTGATTTATATTCCGGAACTCGCCGGGGTCGTGTTTGATGTTCCGACGCCGCGCTTTTGAACGGCGGCTTTTGAATTTTTCCGCCGATCTGTGTAATCCGAAGGTCCGGCCGTTACCGTGAGCTACGGCCTCGGAGCCATCGAAGCGAGAGCGCAAGGATACCGCGCGTCCGGATGAGGATTTTGTAAGCTTAATTGAATAACGAGGGCCGTTCCTCCAGCGCTCTGAGTCTCCCGATGTCCTACATCGACTGTGCATCTTCTCACGAAAATCTCTGGATGTATATTTCAATTTTCTTCAAACACCGACACATATATATGCATACGTTTAAATATACTCAAGTTTTCTGTTTCAATTCCAACATTGTCGACATAAAGAATGTAATGAGCATTACTGCGGGCAAATGTTCGTCGCAAAATTCCAGAAGAAAAATCGATATATCGTCATGTAATAATACGATTTGTCCAGTTGTCATCTATATGTCGCTTTATAATTTAACCAGTTTCTTATGAGTTTAATAAATCCACTTCTGAAAAGGTTGATAGAATAAATAAGTAATAAAGCCTACGGTGCTCTTCGTGAATCAATAAAATCCTAAAGACAGTCGTCACCTGTTTTTACAACTAACTCGTGATTAATAACGTCTCGCTGATTACAACGCGTTTATCCGCTCCAGCGGTCCTCTGGTCTCTTCGAAATTCGCGAATCGCCGTTCTGCCGCATCGGCGACACCCGACGTTTAATTCGCCTCAAACGCTTTCCGGGAACCATCGCACTTACACTTTGGTATATATTTTAGCACGAAGTGGCTCGACGCAGTTGTCGCATTTCGCTGCGGTATTCTCGCAAGGAGTGAAGGAGAGGCGAATACGCGTGGGTGTATCTTATTAACGAAAGAGCGAGTTGCAAAAGCGTTTGATTCCGCGACGCTTTTACTTGGCGAGTCGCCATTCGAGCTTACGCGTACGTCCTCCAAGCAAGCTGAAAGCGCGGAGAAACTTCGCGAGAACTCGGCGAAGGGATAAATTGCTGCTCACTTGTTGTGACTTAGCACAGGTTTCCTCTGCGACGCGGCTTATCGCGATGTGAAGAAAGTGGATAAAGCGATTCTTTTTTTCTTCCCGACGGATTAAATCGGGGCGAAGCCGTGGGATCTCGTTGTTGTTGCTCTCGCAAAGCACGCATCGCGGCTTTCTTACATCGGCTAATTACGAATATGTCAGAACGGATAAAGCAGCGGAGTCACATGACTTGCCCGCATTCGCTGTTCGTTCGTTCAGTGTACATCCACCTTTATTGAACACAATCGAAAAACGACGAAGTGCAGCGTAGCAGTGCAGTTAATCGCCGGCGAATACAAAGAAGGTGTCACCGATACGGGTGAGCATCAGCTCGCAAAACGTTGAACTATCACTCGTAACGTTGATTAATTATTTGCGATTACGCGTTGCGCGTTACGTGGGCGACGCGGGCTTAACGACAAAGCATAACAGCGCAATTTCGCGACACCCACGGTAGGAATACTTGATAATGCGGCAACAGAACGATGCCGTTAACATGACATTAAAATTTATCGCCGGCTAGGCGGAAATTGGCCAAGGGAATCGTTAGGGGGATTAATGTATCACCGGCGTGACACTCGGCGATTCAAATGCCGCGAAAACCATTAACGCGCGCGAATTATTTCGGCGGGCAATAGGCAACGAGTGCGTGAATGTGCGACTGTATGACAGCAATAGCTGTCGCCACAAATATGCGTCACAAGCGAGCGAATATCGTTCGTACGGGGTGTGCCCGCCGGTGTGCTCTCCGCGCGTTCTTTCATCGTCTACGCGAATTCTTCTTTCATTGATGCCGACATTATTGCTCCGGCCGGCTGATTAATAGCACAGCGGCAACAGCCATTACCTAAATATTCCTCTTGATAATTCACTGAAGGAGGAAAAACAGCTTAAAGATAATAAACTTTGATGAAATAATTCAATTAAAAATCACCCCACGGAGGGTGGCGTTAGCGGTTCTCGCAAAATGATTTGAGACACACAAGCGCAAAAATCGCTGTAACAGACGGTATTTCCTTGGGCGGTTCTCATTTTTATTTGGTTCGCCGTGGCTCGACGCTCTCCGCTTTCGCGTTTGATCTGTCCACCGCGAATTCTTTATGACTTATAAATCGCGGAGGAGTCACAGGGAGCACAGAGGCTGACTGTTAAAACGAAGCGGCAAATCCTCTCCTCTTTCACCGTGTTCAAGGAATCGCTTCTCTATTGTGGCTTCTCCCCGCGTTGCGGAAAGTACATGTATATAGATATATATATACACGTCTGTCAGCCTGCAGAGGAACGCCGAGACGTAGTCTGATTTACCGTGATAAATGGATCCGGGATTTTTGCCGATTCCTTCCTCGTCCTTCGCCTGCAGGAGGATCCGTATAATACGATCGACGTCGCGTTTCTATCTCGAGATTAAAAAGCTAGAATTACTATGCCGCGAGATAAAGCTGCCTGCGGATATTTCATTAATTTCTCTTCCGCTTTCATTGTGCTCCCCGAGAATCTTCCGCAACGATAAGGACTTAGACACGCCGGTGGGCCTCGCGAGACGGACCGTGATTCGCCTGTTATCCGCTTATTATCTATTTCGCACGTGTAAACACGTCAAAATTCAATTAAAGCCCAGACTCGGAAGCCCATGTTAATAATCGTCACCTGGAGCTGGTCTCGTGTGAGGAAGTTAGATTTGAGTTTGGAGTCAGGCGTGAATTTCTCATTCATCGAATCGCTATTGCAGTTATAATGTTACGTGCATCATATGATTCGATCGAGAAAAACTCAGATCGAACTTTTCAATTCAGATCTCGGGGATCTACTGAAATTCCTTTCGTATGTTAGAAACCTGCATAATACGGCAGAACGTGCGTCACTCACGATATTCGTACTATCATCAGACGTCGGTTCTTATTGACTATTTTTCATTAATTTTGATTGTATATTACAGGGAGTCTAATTATGTAACACAAATATTCATTTAGTTCATTCCATCCCTTTCTCTCTCGCATATTGACATCCCTTTCGCCGAATCGTCTTCCACTTTTCGAAATTTGTCCATGACAGAGCGAGGGACTGCCATTTTAATTTTAGATACTGTTGAGATTTTTTATTTCTCCCTTTTTTTTTTATTCTCGCTCCTGGAACGCTTCTCCGCAATTGCATATCTGCCGCGCAATCCGGCGTGAAGTGTGGGTGCGCAACAAGAGGCCCAGTGAACCGAAATTGCTAGCTCTCGACGTTGAATATCGAATGAACGCGGAGAGAAAGATGTCGAACGCCGCCGAGGTACGGGCCCGATTGAAAGAATGGGAGAGAGATAATTATCGGCACTTTCGCATGGTTCTCCCGTGGGTCGCGCTTTCAGAGTTTTCTCCCTCTCTCCCCCCTTTCTCTCTTCTAGTTTTTTTCCCACTGTGACACTCACGAGAGCGTTTATCAAGATAAACTTTGATGCCGACCCACGCTTGATTTACCGACTCCGAAATTGGTTCCCGGAGTTGACTCGGGCAACGCACAATGAAAGCCGGGAGGAGAGTTCGCGTTGACTTTAGTGTGAAACGATCGGCGGAATGCGCGATCGCGGGTCCGCGATGGGAATATTTATCACTTGTTCAAGCTCATCCGGAAAGAGATAATTGATTTGCTATTGACCTCGCACACTTTCGCCCCGGCACTCATCGCCCTGGGCGACTGTCATTGTCATTCCCGCCGTGTAACTACGGTGTGAAATGTGCAAATCCTTGAATAACGGCGCCCGGGGAGCGAGCTTCTCGAGATAAGCGGCCACTCGAGAAAACACCGACTCGTGTAAACTATCACTATAACAAGCTCGCTATTTTCGTCCTCCGTAATCCGAGTTTTAACTTAATCTTACGAGCGGTCCGTTTTCTCTTACATCTTTCTAAGCCGCGCGGATGTATTATCCTGCAACTTTGCTCGGAGAATTATCCGATTAATTTTTCGAGTCCGCCCCGATCTTCGCGACAAATTCTAGCGAACAGTCGTAATTGTTCAATTTTTCCACGGTAACTCGTCAGACGTTTCCCAGAGAAACTAAACTACGTCGCGCTGAACGGTACGCGATATGTCGTTAATTCTTAGGTGCGGGCGATAAATAGAACCGCTTCGTTAGCGAGCATGCGGATGCGGAAAGTATCGAGGAAGAAGAGGCATAAATACCGTGGTCGAAGTTTCTCACGATAATGCTGAGTTGCTTCCGCTCGGTCGCGAATAATTAAACAAAATGCGCGAAATTGCCGTTGCGGTGCCGAGTACGAATTTGTCGAAAGATATCAAGTGTGCTCGCGCGACCGTAACATCTTTGTGGAAGACTATTTTTTACAATGACGGAGTATCGCGCTGCTATTTATTGTATGTAATTAGAATCCCACTCACCACACATACACACATATACACAACGCTCCCACGCTACAACAGCTTGTATAACGTCGTCGTAAGGTATTCAGCACGGACCGTATCAATCCCGCTATTCCTCGCCACGAAGAGACGATAACTAGCTAGCTGCTTCTACACACGCCACTTCTACTCGGTTGCTCGCGACGAAGCGGTTGATCTAAAATGCCGGGGCAAAACGAGAGACACGATGTAGCGGCGACGTTCCTAGCGCTGAAACGTGAGTGTCACGACAACGTTTCTCGGCTCCGTACATTTTAGCGCCGCTACACATCGTGCCAACACGCGAGCGACATGTACGTATGTGATGATGTTACGTGGGGTGCGCGCTCCTCCATCCACCCTTGCTCCCTTCCGTTTCTCCCTCTTTCGTCCCACCCTCGGCTCTTTGTGCTCGCACACGCAAAAGGGGACTGATATCGTCGCTGATCTCGTTCCCGGCGAGTCAAGGATGCGCGCACGTGTAATTATTTGGACACTTTGTCGCCGTGTCGCAACTATGTTATACCCGGCAATCGAGCTCGCCGCTACGGAATCTCGACGTGTAATACTACAGCCGCCTTTCCGTGAGAGAGGGAGGGAGGGAGAGAAGGAGAAAGAGAGAGTACGAGGCATCCCTCTCTCGTGCTTCTCTCTCGCCCAGCTATTCGTCCGCATCGTGGGTAACGCGGAGGCACATTTTGAATGAAGGTATTTCAGAATTATCGCCAATTCTCTCAACTACGGACACTACGGAGGTGTACCGGGAAAAATGGTGGACGTGTTACGTGCTCGGGAGGCGTCAACACCCTTTGTCGTGTGAACCACCGCGAATATCGAGCTCCGGAGAAACGCGGATAAATAAATGATGTGTCAATTTAATTTTTACCTGCTTTCACGCCCGATTGGAGAGATAGTCGGAATTAAAAATTAGAGGTTAAGAGAGAAGAACAGCGGAACAATGCGTTAATAATATCTAGATTTTATCTAACAGAAAAATCGATCATTTAAATCAGCCCAAAAGTCCGTGAATGAAATACCACGGTATCTTTCTCGAATGGTATAAAATAAAGCGACAAAAGTTCAGTTCTATTATTGAGAGAGAGAGAGAGAGGGGGGGGGGGNGGGGGGGGGGGAGAGAGAGAGAGAGAGAGCAGGCAGTTGAAATTGCTTTTGTCCTGAGGGAAAATTCGGCTGTCCGCAAGAGACATTCGCGATCCTCAAGATGAAATATTAAGCGGCTTCTAATTGAGCCTGAAATCAAATCAGTCTAGCATAATGACGTGCAAACCGATATTAGAGCCTTATTAAACGGCGAATGCGGCATATTAAAAGGCGCATCCGCTCGGTCGATATATTCGCCTGTCGCGTGGATTCGGAACGTCGATTAATATTACCTCGATCTGTACGCCGCGGCGCCGATATGAATTCGTATGAGCAAAGTGCATTATATTATTAACCCACCCTGGAAACCGCAGCTGCGTATCGGCTATCTGTCAGTGAATTATTCAACGGACCGAAAGAGCCGGCTTGATAAATAACAAATTTTATAAGAGTCCTACTTACAGGGCCGTCGTGTTTTTTCGCTGATCCGCGAGCCCGCACTTGCGCGCACATTTGACACCGTGGCGGTGACGACGATGTGGATGATCGTTCGAAAGCAGAAATCACGCGTCTCAGTCATTTCCAGGAATAAATAAGGGATGTCGCCGTAGTATATATATATATATATATATATATATATATATATATATATATATATATATATATATATANTATATATATGTATACATTCACGTTCATCAGCAGTAATAGCGAGATAACGTCTGTCATTGCGCGAGTCTTTAAATACGTTAAACGCGTCGTTATAATGCATGCGAGGCCGCTGCCAAGTACTGCTCTAAAATTCCATTTAGCTTAGTGAACTTGAAAGTTTTAATTGACTATCTTAAAGGCAGTTTGCACGGTAACTGGCGCTCCATCTTAACTGATGACACGAGAATAACGATTATTTATGTTCCGATTTAAACTTTAACAATGCTACTTTTAACACCCGTACTAGCTATTTTTCCTCTTTCTATGAATATTTCGCGCAAATTCGCGTATTTTGTACAATTAAAAGTCTGGTTGGGGTTGATGTCACATATGTATTTGAAAATACGTCGTACGGGAATACGTCTGCCTGTAAATGCCCGGGTCTGAAATTTGGCTCGAAATTCCACGAGAGCGAGATTACCGCGCTAATGAATCGATGACGAAGGGTCCTTTACGGACCCGTTCTCTTCTTTGGCTCGGCTCTCGATATTACAGAGGAGAATTTTACAGCTGTCCGTGGCTTTTTGCAGCGCAGCGACTGGCAGAGTGAGTCGAACAGAAAGGGGAACGTCGTAGTGAGGGTGGATACAATCAGAGGTTGTGAATAGACGGGAAAATAAGGAAGAAAGGGCACGAACAATAAAACGAAAAGAAAAGTAAAAGGAGCAGAGAACGAAGGTAGATGCGTCGAGGTGAAAACAAGTGAGGAACGAGAGAGATGGAAAGAGAGAGAGAGGGAGAAACGTTGCTCTTCAACGATGAAAAATCAATTTCTCAAAGATAAAATAAAGTGGCCGTAAACGCAAAGAATGATATCGACACTACATGATGTACGAACGAAATAAGAATCGGAGCGGCGGCGGTGACAGAGAGAAAGAAAGTAGAGTATATAGAGAGAGAGAGAGAGAGAGAGACGATACCTCGAAATCTCAAGTTAATTACGACCGGGATATGTACCGGCTTTTTCAGAGACCATGAACTCGACTGTGAAAGTCTCGCAGCGAAAAAGCTCGGCCGAATTATGCAATATCTCGTTGTCGCGCAAACGTTGAGCGCAAACATGGCAAATAATTAATCACCGTGCGCCGCATAAAAGATAATTTACTCGCGGGTTTTAATATATCAGCAATGGCGAACGGTAGCGCACACGCGGAAAAGGATAACGATCGACGGGATGTCTGAAAAGCGAGATTCGTGTGCTAACGTGGAAACAACCACGGACGACGAATTCATGAAATGTTGACTTCTCAAAGAGCCCGAGCGACGAACGTGAGGAACTCGCGCATTCGCGGTTCCCACGGCGATCGATGACACATCAAGACAAAGACGAACCATCCGGACATTCCTTTCGCCCCGTCGCCGTCGGGAAGAGCGGGGGATTACGAAAAGGAGAAGAAGGAAGAAGAGGAGCGGCGGAAGAAATAGCGACGGCCGGCTGGCGGGCTCGGAGTGCATCGTTCTGCTTTCTCGATTTTCTCGAACACTCCTCTGTCGTGCTAACCTACCTACCTACCTATCTACCTACCTGCCTATCCGCCAACCTACCTACCTACCACCTCCTCCCCCTTCTCCTTCTTCACCCATCTTCTCTCTCTCTCACGTTCTCACTCTCGCGCCATACCTTTTTCACACCCGAGGGAAACACGGGGAGAGCATCTTCTCACGAGGGTGAAGAAGGAGCGCTTGTCTGACGCGGATGCTGCTCGCCCACCCTTCCTACCCTCCGTTGTGCATAGGAAGACGACGACGTCGACGATGAAACGACAATAGCAGCAGCAGCCGCCGCCGTTGTCCCCGCACTCTCGCGTTTCTGATCTACTGATTGCTCGCCCACGCGATCTGACTGGTAATATAGCGGGGGAACATCCGTAAACGGTTCTGTCACGCACGAGCCGCTTTGGTGCGACCCGAGTGCGGGCAGGTCAAATACCGGCGGATTTCGTTCTATTTTCGCCGGCCTCGCGACCTCGCGATGAACGCGGCGAAGTCTCGACTCGCGAAACGCTGCTCTGTGGCTGCTATAAATACAATATTAACCGTTACATCTGCGTTCGGTTTGCTTCACGTCGCTAAATAAAGTTCGGCGTGTTAATTGAAAGTTGAGCATTAGCGCTACTGGTTGGAAGTAATATCTGGTGGTTGCTATTTTGGAGAGCGGTCGTACGAGGGAAGTACATGAATTCGCCGGACGATGCGAGACTAAAATAACGAGATTCCTTTGAAATGTGTGCCGCGCCGTAAATGCAAAAAGCGGCGCGAAATAAAATAATTTCGCACGAACGTGCAGCGCGGAGCGAGTCGATTAATACCGCGGGAGATCCCCGTCCAAAATTTCGTTGGGAAAACAAAGCTTTTTCTAATTTCTCGTGCTCCGCGCGAATTGCACGTTAAAACGTAATTATTGAACATTGCCGGACACAACGGCCGAATTTTCCCCTTCATTTTTTCGTTCACTCTCTCTCTCTCTCTTTCTCTTTGACTTCTAGCTTCTCTTCGCGATACTCGCCGCAACGGCAGATGTATTTTTTTATCAGCAATATTAAAACGCATTCTCGTAAATGGAAAGACCGCAGGCGATGGAAAAGTAACCGGTACAGTTATTGATTTTCTGTTAACCGGCTGTTTTGCCGGGAGAATTACCGCGAACGCATTTTTAACGTGTCATTCGCTGCAACGTGGCGCGGATATAAAGGTGCATAAAAGAACATGCGTCCGTTTGCGTGGCATCGTATACATTCGTTGTTCACTTGTGTGAGAAAATGTGTATTTGTTAAAAATCGAGAAATTCGCGCTGTAAGCTAACTTTAATTCTTATATTTAATACCTAGCATCCATTAAGAGTGGAGAACACACACTCACACGTTCGTGCGAATGGTAGACGTCGGTAATGAATATCACCCATTATCGAATATTTTTGTCTATGGTGAGCACACAGAACACACATTTTTATCGAAGGATGCTCAGTGAGAATTAAGCGAATGATTTTACGTTGCGAACGCGTAAAAGACTAACATTTCTTTATATGCATTCGCCGGTTGACTATCATCGTTATAATTTGTAGAATTATGTAGCTCTGGAGATTTAGTACGCGCGAAGAAAGTCTCTCTTTTGTCTCGAAAATCTTTAAAACTTTGCAACAAACTTAACATTGATATAAAGACTTACTTGAGAAACTTTTCTTTAAAAGAATTAATCGAGAGAAGGATGTAAAGAAGAATGTTTGTTTCACTCACCAGTTTCAGCCACGCGTTGGTCGTAAGTATTTGGTTCTTTTCATCCTGGAAACACGAAACAATTATTTCATGTAAATATAATAAAATAAGAGATTACAATTTACTTACAAGTGTATAATACATTATAATTATAAATACCAAAACTTTACAAATTATTAGGTGCGCCCGAGTCAAAAACAATTTTATTGTTTAGCCACACTGATACATTGTTATTTCAATGCTTACTTCTTCTTCAATATTTATTTACTTTCATTTCCTCACGGAACTATTATCTTTTAATATTAACGATTTGCTCTCTCTTGAAAATAACATTACCGACGTTATCGATACATAGGATGTATGAAATAATTTTGGTTTTCATCTTATGTTTCATCACAATCCTTTAAATTTTCAACACGCTCGCTACTATATTAAAAAAAAATTTAGTAGTATCCATCAAGCCTGGGTCATATTGTTAAATGCATTGGTGAAATAGTTTCAATTAATATAAGGTCAATATACCTAAATAATGTGGTAAACCTCAACAAATAACTCTAGCAAAGCTTGAAAAAGTATTTGATACCAAAATTTGGAAACTATTACTAATTTATGTGGTACGTATCATAAAATTGTTTGTTAAATAAAACTATATTGTTTAGTAATTTGCCGCATTATGTGGACAATATGAAGAATTATCAGATAATATAATAGTAATATAATAGTAAATAATAGTAGTTTCCAAATTCTTTAATAATTGTCAAACTATTTGATAATTATTACAAAATTATGCAATATTAGTTAGCAAACGATTTAATTGATTCGATTTCTTCAAAAATTCGTTTTACTAATTATTATATGATTATTACTAAATAGTTGATAACTATTACTATACTTGATACTAATTACCAATATTGCACTAAAACGCTCAATCAAATGCATGTGTTAACTATTACGAGACTTTTTTTTCAGTGTAACGAATGCTGGCGCAAACATTGGCGGGGTCAACGACCGCGTGGTCGAACGGCCAGCTGACAGCAGTGGGAGTAAGTCTTCACAGCGACTGCGTTAAGCCCGTTCTACATGGTTCGCAGAACGCAAGACGCAGATCGCAAACGCAAATACAAAATGACAATCAACCCTTTGCATTTGCTGCACATTTTAACATTTCTAGAAATCAATCTACTGTATTTCGCGAAATTGTCACTTTGAACTGTCGAAGTTTTATTATCAACTCATTAAATTTTTATTTGTAAGTTTCACCTATAATTATCTGAAACACCATATATGCCTACGAGCATAGCTTACACTGTCACATATCTATTTCACCCTATGTTAATCCGCAAACTAATTCCCGATGCGAGCAAACAACACAGAGGAAATATTTATCCACAAAATGAGTTGGCATATGATTTAACTTCACCCATTCGGCCGTACTAATGCTCAATGCAGAAATTTAGAACTGTTTAAAGTGTCCAATACTCACAGTTCACTATTCGACACATAACTCAAAGACAACGAAATAGTTTAACAATTGCTATATCGATATTTAACATGAGAAATCATCTAAAATGATTAAAAAAAATTAATTATAAATGAAATTCCAGTGCGACTCATCGATTTTGTGTGCGTTAAAAGTTTCTTTATACCATAAGAAAATGCCAGCAACCTTTGACCATTCAAAGTACGCAGTTAAAATTTTCAAACGTGCCGGTAAGAAGATTGTGAAAAATCGTGACAAAGGCGAATGCAACGACCGGAAAATAGAGGATATACAATCGTGAGAATTCCCGCTGAAAAGATAAGCAATAACTGCCGATTGTAAGCGATCGCTTGCATCGAATCGACGCGAATGTATCGTCCCATCGTGCTCTCAATGCAGTCGCGAACGTCAAAGTGTTTCGCGGACGGGCACACATTTTCGGCGTCGTTACGCGAACAGATAAACTTCATACGCCCATAGACCGTCATGTTAATTGAATTCGTTATTCGTTATGCGTATTTCGTTCCGCCCCGTGGCGTAAAACGAGAATAAATCGAGGCGTAGGGTTCTGAAAAAAAAGTCGAGAAGCATACGAGCGGGTCTGATGTAAACATTTTTTTTGCCTAAAAACAATTGTTCGCGCACCGACGCGACGTCGAATGAAAAAATGGGATGTGAGTGTGCGCAGACGTGTTTTTCCTATTGTTTGTTAAATCGATTAAAATTCGTTACAGTGCACTTGGGCTGCAGCCGTATTGCGTATGACCATTTCACTGTTTACACTGTAACTTCCATAATTTTCGAGCGATTACGTAGAATGCGTTGCGAAATCGAACGAGTGAATCAGTCTGATAATCATTCGCAATAATATTCAGACGCGAAGCAAGCGCGATGGTATCACGCTTACGCTGTTAGAAAGCGTATTTGTGGGATATATTCATTCGTGAATTTCGTTTCATCGCCGGCAACCTCCAAATTAAATTATACGGAACGGTTGTATGGCACGTTTTTCCCAAAAATGCTTTATTTTCAAAATAATCGACTATATCACTTAAAATGAAACATCCGATATATAATTACAAAATTGTAAGTCAAATATATATAATAGATCAATTTGCGAAATCATTTGTCCTAGATTTGTTCGCGTCTTCATGATTTGTAAGCGGAGTTAAAGCAATGTCGGTCAAATAGGTGAACAAAATGTAGCCGAAAGCTCGTCTTAGTGAAACTAAGGGAGAATAATATGCAGAGTAATTCCGATATTTCTCCGTCCGAGTGATTTTTTTCGAATTGACTTTTTTCGTAATTTTCTGTCACGACGATACATGTGAAATCTTATGACAAGGACCTTTGTACGACCGAGGCTACGGTAGTATGGCCCTGCGCTTCCCCACGTAGTCACGTCTTTTCTCGGCGCGCTTCCGCTTCCGCCGACACTCTTTACGCATGAGTAACACGGACGTATTTTGTCACGGTCTGCTCATTGGAGTAACGTAATTGCGTGTCGTGACAGAGACTAAAAACTTACGGTACAGCGTAACGCTCATCAGTCCGCCGGTGTCAGCTTGAGTAAATGCGAGCAAAATTACGAGCGATATTGCGAATTAATTTTTGTCGCGTCACAGGATTCTGTAATATCGCTGTTAATATCAACGAAAAGTTATCTCGGCGATTTATACACAATATGTATTTTTCTTATTCCTCTTTTTCTTTCTCTCCTTAGAGTCCTTTTTTACCGGTTAAATGATTATACGCTATAACGAACAGACGATAATTAATTTTTTTTTTATTACGAATAACAAACAGCAGGATGAATTTCAATCCAGGAGCCTTTTTTCAATATCTCTATAAATCCTCCTGTTTTTTTGTAATGGACAGTTTGATATTCAATTGGTACCTCGTGCAACATATTTTGTTTTACAAACTGTCGACTGTGATGTAACGATCGATCAGCTGCGTTGAGTTCAGCTCAAAGCGGAATCTGGCAACGGAGATGGATAAAAAAGCGCGAATTTTATGGCTTCCCTCTCTCTCTCTCTCTCTCTCTCTCTCTTTCTATCCCCCCCCCTCTCTCTCGCCCCGTAATGACATGAAATTGGCATACGGATTTTCCATGATATTATTCCGCGACCTCCGCGAAGATACATGAAATGCGCGATTTCTGATCGATGAGAAGGCAAAAGTTTCATTTCGCGGCCGACAATGGCGGTAACAATGAATACCGCGTTTTTCCCGTTCCGTGATGCGAATGAAATGTATCAAGGATTGAATTTCTATGGACTTCGCCGCGTGGATTCGGTCCAGGAAGGAAGCGACGCGCGCGGACACGTCGGCGTATCGTTGCGCGATTTATACTACATATACACACAGGAAGAGAGAGAGAGAGAGAGAGAGAAAGAGGAAGGGGTGGGGGGAGAAGTCTTAATTAAGGACGGGTAATTAATCAAGGTAATTAACGTCATTAGACGCTGACAAAGTGCATAAACATTCGTCAAGTGGAAAGACACACCCGTTTTGAAACAGGAGTTTCCACAATGCGTGCTATGATTAATCGATGCAACGTGTCGCGAGGCAAAAAGTTGACGACGCGTGTATCGGCCGCATAATGCACAAGCCGCACATGTGCATTGCACGGGCAAAACCTCGAACAACGCCGCTGTGGTGATTCGCGTTCGTTGTATCGCTCGCGATTTTTATCGCTCCCACTTTTCCCGTGTTCCCGTGCAGAAGAAAGCGTATGAAAAGAGAATATATTGAGAATATACATATTGAGAGTAGAGAATATATCATAATATTCTATATTTGTCGTTGCTATATCATTTGCATAAAGAGCACGTAGAGTTTATGCATTTCTCGAAAGAATAATAGCAACGATATAGAAGACAACGACACGTTCCCTTCGCGGGATCGTTTTCCTTCGTGGCCTTCTCGTTTTGTTACCTGCAGTTTATGGGCGAAGAAACAGTAGTGCGAGTCGACGCTTCGTCGGCTGGAAGAGAACGACTCCGCGACCGAACGAACGGGCCGAAATTTACGATCGACCGTCAAACGTAAAGAAGTTTATAGCGAGGGCCGCGAGAGCTCACAAGTGGAATTAAGAAAGACGTGATCGTGGTATTATATTATCCCGACGTGCGTTATCAAAGAGGTGAATAAAAATCCGCGCGACGAACGTCGCGTAGCAAGGGGGAAATTTCATCGTCAACGCGAGTCGTACACGCCGGAGATCCGGAACGTCGTCTCGCAACGGAGACGACGGGAGGGTCGAGAATCCATTATTCCTCGCGTAAATAGTAATGGCGAGTCAAGCGAGTCTCTTTGGCCCGGCCGAAAATGCGGTTAATTCGCCGCTTCGCGAACGGGAAGTTCCGTTGATCTCGTTCTGCTATCACGTTCTCCATTTTCCCCGACGTCGGAATCAAGTTGCCCGCCCCATTATGAACTTTTTCGCCTCTTTACGTGACCAATTAAAGGGACTTCGCTTTTACGTGGGATCCCGCGTACTCCGAACCTCGTGATCGAATGAGGGAGTTGAAATTTCAGGCCGAATGCATCAACGAAAAACTCTTTTTCGACCGATACTCCGCTATTTATGAGAACCGACGCGATAACACATCACTGTTTACGACACGGGAGCTCCAGCTAAGATTAAACTATACGGCGGTCACTTTTAAATTGAAACTAATTACACGTTGTACTATGTTGCGCAAATTCGTTTTCTACCGCGTCTTGATACGTCGCTTAATTAAACTGGAATATTAATACGATTTTCTTACGAACGGTGTACGACTTACTCGCTGCTATTCGCTTCAAGCAGATTACGGTTCATAAAATAATCCGAAAAGATAAGATTACACAAAGTAACCGAAAGTTTGATCCCTCGTGCACACGTTGTAATATTCCTCTTTTATCCTTATATATATATATTTTTTTTTTTAATATTTCACGTACGTATCCCATTAATTTAATTAATTCTGCAATTCTCGCGATAATACTAATAAAATATACTTCTGTAACACCGCACGGGAATTTCAGAAATAATTTAATCAGCACATATTTGGAAAATAAATGTTTAAAAAATATTTATGTCAAGCGCATTTTCTGCTTGTGAAGCATTACGAAAAGGGCGAATATATACAATCGCGCAATCATTTCAAAAATATATGCAGAAGCGAGAGGTTAGAGAATTTCATTCGACACCGGAAGTAATTTAAGTCGAACTAGAATTTTCTCGCCGCGAGAGATTTATGAATTAATTCATTAAGGCTGCCAAGTTTCTTGCTCCAGAGCTTCGCGTCGGATGGGAAAACTACAGAGATATCCGCCGTTTCCAAAGGCAACGATACTTTGAAAAGGGCAACAGCAAAAACACCAGTCAGCTTGAGCGATGCGACTTAGCGAAACGGTAGCAGGGATGTAAGGGTGAGCGGAGGGTGTAATGGAATATGTTTTGCTACCGGGAGGAAGAGAAAGAGCGAGAGAGAGATAGAGTGTGTGTATGTGTGTGAGAGTGAAAGATCCGTTCCGGAAACGTCCGCGCTCTTAATGTCCGGAACACACAGTGGTCTTTTGTTTTTACTGGAAATATATGTATCAGATTGTATAAACTTCTAAAGGGAAAGCCACGACGCGAAATAACGATAATTGTAACAATTAAGATAACGACAATAATGAGCCTGAAGAGAAACCGAACAAAACAAAGATAAATTATCGCATTGTCCAAACAGTCCGCGTCTCCTTTGTGAATAAAGAATGCTGGCGATACTTGCAATAGTTACTTGTGCGATCAAACGATCTTAATACTCCGCGTATCTCTGTAGAGCCTGAGGAAACTCGAATAGGACGGAAATATTCGAATAAATCTCGTGCCAATAAAGCGAAGCGTCTGAGAAATGTCTGAGAGATGTCTGAGAAATGCGCGAAGACAGAATCTCACGGGTTTCATCGCGTGTGGAAAATAAAGTACTAGACAGCCGTTAGTGTAAAGGGATTCGTCGTAACGGACATATTCCCTCAGCAGTTAGCGCTGCCCGTAAGAATGTTATGAGAGGAAACACCTCCGATCGGTTTCTTTAATCTAGGTTATATAACACTGCCGCTCCGGAGGAAACCGAAGTGGATCGAGCGAGCGAGCGCCTCTTTCGTCTAATTTATAATTGTGATTCACGAGCGGGGAGAACAGTTTCCCGCGTCATAAATCCTTAACGAGCACTTGCATTCGGTCCATTTGTTACCATCGTCAAATATTGATCAGCCGGAATTTTTATTTACGCGAAGTCTCGTGACTAGAGCGCGCCATCGACTATTCTCTAACTGGTCCACGGGAATCATCGGATACGTCTGCAATTCCGAGCCCGCTCGCTCACTATCATATGTATGCATCAGGAAACGTCGGAATACGAAAAGGGAACATGCGACGTTGCTATCGATGAAAATTTAACATACACGGTGATTGCTACGGACGGATAGATAGAGAAAGAAAGAGAGAGAGAGAGAGAGAAAGAAGATTTGGAGACGCTCGCTCATTCGTTGCACGCGGAAAATACCGTCTTTCTCAGCCAGTAGTGACACAGCTTTGATGCGCGTTCCTCGCGCGTCTGCTCGTTTTTCTGCAAGAAAAGTCTCCAAAAGTCACTCGAGTAACTTTTAGTCAAAATCGTGACGCGTTATGCGATTTGATAATGGGGATCCGTCTGCGCGATAAAGACGCCCGCATAAATTTCGCTGCCCCAGAGCGAAATCGAATCGCAATCTCGCTCCTCTCTCTTCGCGGGAGCCGCGATATAATTCGCGGAAAAATTCAGCGAGCTGCTTTTTTCCCTCCGGAACATCTTGCGAAGCGAGAATTTCTCTGACTACAGAATCTACGGCCGCGCGTATTAGATTCCTTTTGTTTCGCCGACGCATTTTCAGGTCTTTCCTTGGGAGCCGTAACGCGCCGCGCTGTGTATCGCGCGTACATAAGACTTATACGCGGATAGTGCCGCTGTATATAATGACGGTGGGAGTAAATAGCCGCGGTAAGAGGGAACGAAGATGGAGAACGTAAATGCAATCTTGGCCCATTCGTCCCCCCGCTAACCGCGCACTCTCATTTAGATAAGCCCGATATTTTGACGTGCAAAAACTTGTGCCGCTAATCTCGGGGCTTCTTATCTCGGGGGTTCACGCAGAGGCGGCGGAATACTCCGCCTCATAATGGATACTCGCCCTTCAAGATTTGCAACGTATCCGCGATCGCGCCCGTCTTGCCTCAGACAGCCGACCCCCGGAAGTTGTTGGGTCGCTATCAACTGTTGCATATATAATCTTGCGCTATTGGGTGTGTCTTGTTACCGTATGCGTTACATGCTCGAGTTGCTAACGTAACGATCGGATTAAGGAAAGGTGTTCTGCGTATATATTTGCTTATTCATACTGGTACCGACTAACGATTTATTTGCGCCGCATTAACTTTATTTCTGTCACTGTTTCTTTTTGTTTTAATTGTTATTGCTCTTCAATAAAAAATGATAACTGGAACAATTTAATATTCAAACATATGTATGTAACATAATCTCCTTTAAGTTTATGATATTATAAGTGAGATATGTTTCATGAGAGAACCACTTGTACGTACAGAGAACAATGGCATTATTATAGGGTAATTTAGAGATATCTCGACATGCTAACGCAAAAATAACAATTCCAGTTTAACTGCTCACTTGATACTTTAATCTTTCATTAGTTAAAATAGGCATCTTGATTGTGTAAAACAGTGAAGATTACAAAATATAGACACTTGAAAGCGAATTTCATTCACGGCTGTAAAAATAAGCTCATTAGATTGAGGCAGATCTCTAGACTTTATGTCAAGCTCTGATGTAATTATATATTTTCGGACATATGATTATTAAAAGTTCTTAAAAATTTGTATAAAAATGTACGAAAATGGATTGAACTATTCAAACACAATTTTTGAGTATAAAGTGTAGTGCCAAATAACAATATCGAAGAAACGTAACGACAAAAATCAGTCCCAGTCTGGATTCTAGGAACAATTCATTCAAAACATTCGGGAAATTTTTTGTATGAAATAAAAAAAAATGTCTGAATTGATGTCACTGATTGATCGAAAATTCTGCCGAGAATTATTAGTGGAGAATGTCATGTCGAAATGTCTCTAAACTATTTTATACGAAAGTAAACCAAGAGATTCCATGACTTACCACGTCGATGATTTGCTGCAGAGTGATGCCAAACTTCACCTCCAGCGGCTCGCTCTCATTCGCGACCGGTCGCTCCAAGGTGTTGTAATTTAACAGCAGGTGATTCAATAAGCGTTTCTCGTGGCGCCCGCAAAGGCTCTCTGCGACAAAGAACGAGAAAAATCGAATGTCAGTCACGAACCGTGCGTTATTCCGGAGGGTGTATATATGTGTGCCACAAATAATCGCGACCCTTGTCAAAGCATATTTGCGAAGAGATACGAGGGGGGGTGAAAGGAGAGCGTCCGCATCGTCAACAACACCTTTTTTCCTCGGAAATAACGGGAAGACAATTTGATTATTCCCGTTATCCGAAATAAACAGCCTTCGAAACAATGTGTTTACTTTTCCTTCTCTCTCCGGTTTTTACACCGAAAGCTCAGCGTGTCGCGTCGAGAAGTGATTTTTTTAGTAACGTAACTTTTAACACACCACTGAAAATAAAAAGCGCTTCTCGTCCGCGTCAACGAACAGAGTTTGTAATAAGATCGTGTAACGACCAGCTAACTGTACAGCTGTTCGTCTCGCTGAGAGCGTAATCTAAGCTGGATTGAAATTCTATTCACAACGCGTACATCAAACCATGTGCACAAGTGAGGGATACACACTATAGTTCGTAACGCTAGATTTTAGTTAGCAAGTCGAATTAGTTAGCAAGTCATCAGCTGCTTCATAATCGTCACAACGCACATGAGAGAAAGATAACACCGAGACTCCGTAGGAGAGATTCGGTGTTTCTTCAATAATGAAATGTCAAAATAAAATTTTAGTACTCTTCTGCATAATGCCCGCCCTCGAAAGAAATAGGCAAATGAACCACAATGTGTCTTTCCTAAATCTCCACAGTCGATTATCCCTCGATAACCTAAACGCACCGGACGGACGGACGAATTAATGCACGTCGACGATTATAAAGTTGGCGAGCTCTCGACTCGCGCCGACGATGGCGAGTGTGAACTCCGAAGCGGTTGCGCGGAGTCGCTCGCTGGCTCGGTCTACTTCGCGATGAAGCGTACGACCTATCGCGGTTAAACGACAGCAAGTAAACTACTTTAATCCTCCGACAAACCCGAGTGCGCGTGAGAGTGCATGTCCCTCCCTGACCTGGGCCAAATTGTATTCGAGCACGTGCTGCTGCGGCAGCAAGTTCGGTTTCCGGAGCTATGTGACGTCGTCGTCGCCGCCTCCGCCGCCGAATACGAAATGCAACAGGACTCTGTCCACAGGGAGAATAATGGCCGTCGGCCCTCCGGGCGAATTCGGTGCACGTGCGCCCATTGAGGACAGGCCGAGAGGTATCGTGAGGTCGCGACAAATACACACCCCGTGTGCGTGTTGTATGTATGCATGCGCGTTCGTGAAGCGTTTCGCGTACGAGCGCGAAAAACTCCCGCCCCGCTCGACCACCTCCTCTCTTCTTCTTACCTCCCCCCCGAAAGCATTAATATTCCAAGTTTGAGCAGCCAGCCGGGGCCTCGGGGGTCTAAAGTCCTCTGCAAAATTCATCATCTCGCCGCATCAATCGTATATCACGAATTCCGTCGGCCGATAATCACGTAGCTCGTCGCGCGACGTTCGCGTCCGAGCCTCGGGATTCTTCGGTTCAACAAGGGAACATTATGCAGTCCGGTAATATTGTATTCTGTTTGTGCGGAGTTAAAGTTCAAGTTTCGAGGCGATTTTTACGCGATTAACTTGGCTGGTTTCGGACCGCTCGTCGTCGTGTTGAAAACGCGTCCCCTCGTGGTCCGGAGAACACGGGAATTCGTTGGTGCAACTTGCAAACAAAGTCAGAAAGTTACTATCGTTTATAGTCGTCGGCCTTCCGACGGCGACTGGTAGCCGGGAACGCCGGGAATCATAATACCGTGTAGATTCTCCTGGATTTTCGCCGCTCGACCGCTAACAACCGGTAGCAGCCGCTTAAGTGGAGAGGCTGGCTGTAAGACGGTTACTCGCTCGAGCTTTGTCCGTAAATTGTTATAAATTTAGATTTCCCACGTCAACGGGCCTTTTTCTTCCGACCCGCAGCTCACCCTGAAATAATAAATTCCTGCCTCTTCCTTTTCAACGGCGTGCAAGAACGGCCGAAATATTCACGTTCTATCACGACCGCCGGATGAAATATTTCGACATAGAAATTCAAATCGCTGATAGGGATCGGCGGCTTGGATTGGGACAATAGCGGCCGCGGATTATACAGACGCGTGTATGTATAATTACGCACGGCTACTTACATTCACCGGACTAATGGATTTTCGGTTGCGTTGCGTGGCGATGCGACGCGCACTCGGATCACAAGAAGGAAATCGATACGATCGTTAATCTGATTAGTCAAATGTGTTACGTATCGATCCGACGCGTTAAATTCTAGTTTATACACTACGGGTATATATATATAGATCTCGCGCGGCATTGATTAATCACCTTTGTAACGCCCAACGTAGAGTGCGCGCCGCATTTGACTACGCGCACCTGTGTAAACAGGTCGAATTATTAGGATTGCGATCAATTATGCGGCAAAAAGTAATTTATCGTCGTGTCCCTGGCGGTCGAATCTGGTGAACGATTTATCGGACGGCCGCCAAGGGAGCGGACAAAATAAATTCAAGCCCCGTTCAATTAGCCGCTTTGACGGTAACGATCCGCGAGCTCGCGATCGCGAAATACCGTCGCGTAGGCCGATATGCAAAAATAGCGGCCGATGCATTATCGACGAATTTTCGCTTCAAAAGGCAACGGCAGCAGCGCCCCTCCTTCGAGCACGCGCGGGCGCGAAGATATTAATGAATCGAAAAAATCGATAGCACTCGCCAGAGGACGGACAGCTGTGCGATATACCTTTTAGCGATCCCTCGCACGGAAGTAATACAGACTCGTCTTGAACTTCTTGAATGAGCGACGACGGAGCGGCAATAAGCAACTTGGTCGAATCGCGCAACGGCCATTTAGCCGAGTGCTGGAAGACGATGGCGGTAATTAATGAGGCGCGCGTAAAACCAGAGAGGAACTTGGGGAGAACTAGAGACGGACACGTGCGCCGCAACTCTGTGGGTGTAGTACAACTCGTATTAATGGGTACCTCGAGGATGAAAAAGTCAGGGCCGCGCGGAATATCCACTGACGAATACATTACCGTGGCGTTCGATCTCCGAGTGGGTTGGCAAGATAAACGATATCTTTGCGGAAGGGCGTGTGATTACATGACGGATCTTATCGAGCTGAAGATGAGGGGAAATTATTAATTCGGCGGGACTAAAAACGATGGTGCAACGACGGAGAATATTTTCAAGTCGTTGTAGTCTCTTGAAAAAGTGCTGCTCATGTTGAATGTACGAATATTTCGTACATCGGAAGATACATGAACCGCGCGCAAAATGCCGGATGCGCTATTTCACTCGTTGTTATACGCGTCTTCGCGAGTTTATACCGCATCTTATCCTACTTCCGCGCTATTCCAACTATTTTACGTACATTTGCGTGAAGTCTGCATCGTTCGCCATTTGCATACCTTCGCGGGCTGCAAATATCTCCTCGCGGAAGCATGTAACGAGCATAAATCTCACGTTTCGAACGATAGCTCCGCAACTTTCCCACATATTTTCGTTACTCCCGATAAAGCTTCGTTACAGTTTACTCCCCCGTGAGCATTAAGCTGTTTTATCGCTTGAATTAAACTGCTGCGCTGGCCGAGTTGTTAACGACGAGAAACAGGCAACGATGAAAACAAGCGGAGCGCGCAAAGTACTCGAATCCTATAAACAGGATTATTTCGTGGCCGTTAATAAATTCCTGAAAATCAACCTTAACGCGAGGAAAAGTGCGGGGAATGCGCCGGGCGAGTCTCGATGTTCCGTCGTTGCAATTTCCGAAACTAGCGGAGCGTGTTAACGAGATTTTCGATGTAAATTTGCACATTAGATGCATATTAGTTGAAATGATTTTTATCGCAATGCGTGAAGCCGTTAACCGTCGAGTCCCTCGTGTATTTTCAATGTACACTCTCACGAACGTTTCAGTTTTCGTTATTACATGCAGCAAAATAGACTCATAATTATGTTATACAAGCACAGTTACACAAATGTCGAAGTGCGTGGCGAGAGCGGAGGGGGAAATTCTGCAAAAGTAAGTTCGCTACAAAATGCAGTAATTTTGATGATTTACAGACCGGCACGGCATGTAAAATATTAAAGAATGAGAACAGAAAAAAACGAGACGGCAGAAGAGAGATACGACTTTCCGAGAGATGCTATTTTGCGAGAAAGTTTGTCGCCGCTGTTTACTTAAAAGTGTCATTCTAGATGTTGGGCACACGAGCGAGTGTCTAAAAGTGAACAGCGGCTCGAGTACCCGTAAAGACGCGAACTTCCGAATACGTAATGCACAACGGACAGTCGTTGTGGAAGCTTGCGCCGTTTCCTGAAAATTTCCTCGCGCGGAATTACTTTCGCGTCCTCGAGATGCGCGCGAGAAGCCCCTGTCAAAGTAGCAAAGGCACGACCCTCGCGGCATTTCGACACTACGGCGAGTTTAACGCGACATTACTCGGTCCGAAGATGGGCCTTTTAACGGCGCCCTGCAAAGAACTCGCAAAGGAACCCGCGACGATTTCATTCGGCCGCCTGCGTCGATTTAGATTAATGAGAGCGCGTTCGCCGCGGAGGAGGAATCAGCGAGGAAACGGAAGCGACGGGAAAACGAGGGAGGAGGCGAAGATACAGTACAACGAGCGGTGAAAAATCAGCCCTGTCGAAATACGTGCCGACATGAATAGAACCACAGCAGCCGGATATCTTTCCCGGCGCTCGACGTCACTGACTGCCGACGGCGAAGTACACGAATCTCCAGCAAGAGGCTTCACCAGCACTGCGGCTAGCGGTCTTTGTAGGGACAGATCGTGTGCCTATTCACGCGTGCATATAATCGACACGTGCGCGCGCGGGAACTGCGATATTTTCTTCTCTACGTCACCGCTGACGACATGCGACAATGTAAAAATACCGGTTGCAATAAAGAATGAACGACTGTCGCAGCGTTCAGCGCACGCGACACGCGGCTGATATTATTCAGACAGTTGCGAGCGAAAGCGAATTTTGAGAGATCGGCTCGATGCGCTAGGTCTCGAGAACCTTTCGATATGAATTCAGCCAATCTCCTCAGAATTATTCGTTCAGAAGTTACTCATCTGACTGATCTAATTACGCGTGCCATCATCTCGAATAAGTCGTGGTGATCATCGCATCAATGTATGTATCGTCATCATGAATATATTTGATATCACGATAAAGTTTCCGAGATAGAGAGAAAGAGAGAGAGAGAGAGAGAGAGAAAAAGCGCTCGTTGAAACGACGAAAATCGGTATTTCGAGAATGAGCAAATTTACAATCGTCGTCATTATCGTTGAGATTCCACAATCTCCTCGCTCGTCTTTTCGCCCGCTGCAACGGCTCTGCCTCGGAGGGAGTGACTTTCAATAAACTTATACATGCAGGGTAAATAGGATAACTTTTATAGAACAGGCGACGTTAGGGGTGGTTTTTACAGCCCCGACGTCATCCTCATCGTCTCGACCGGTTAAGTCTTCCAGGCACCGGCAGAATCCGCGCTATGAATGGCGACTCTCTTGAATACCGGCGTGAATTCGCCCACCCGAGTATTCACGCGTGGGCATCGTACATACAACCCCTTACGGGTAAAGTAAAATATACCTATCCGCGGAAATCCACCTAACTATGGGTCACGAGTAGACGACAGCTCGATTAACTCTCGCAGTCCTGCCGCTGCTTTTCGACGTCCCTCGTACCGTAGGAGGAGTGCGGGACCTCACGGTGGTTTTTGCGACAGTTTACGCCCGACGATTTTGCACACTTCGATGTACGACCAGGTCGGAACACCCGAATGAAGCACGAATACTTTTGGAATCCGATTCGATTTTCTTTCGAGCGATGCAAAAGTTCCGTCTCTTGCCGAGACCTCACAGAAGAAAAGGTGGTAGATTCAAGTAAATAATTCTCTGCCACTCCTTAGCAAATTTTTACCTGAATTGAGTAAATTTCACTTGTATCAAGTAAATATTTTATTTCGAATAAATTGTTGGGAATATATTTTATTTGGGTCAAAAGTAGAAATTTGCTAAGGAATATCGGAGTAATTATTTACTTGAATCTAACACTTTTTTTTTCCATGTACATATATTGTATCGACTTATAATACGAGCGGGACACTATTTTGAGCGGTGATTTATTCACGTTTATTGGAACGTCCTGAACTGAATTTTTTACGAATTTCGCGTTGAGCGAACTCGCTACCGCGTTTTAAATGCGTTTCGAGCAGCGTGGAAACGAAATTGCGTTGAAAAACGCGACTCGAAACGGTGCTTTAGCTCCCGGCAACGCGTCAGAGTCGCTCCGTGATGTATCCGAAGGTGAACGGCTTTCGTTACAATCGCGTCGAGATCACGTATGCCGCCTTTATCGTCGTCTATGAGGTGGGGCGACGTATCGCGATACGTGCACGGCAATTCCAGTAAAGACAAACATTACCGTATCCATCTGCTGCCGTCGTGGCGCATGCCTGCGTGGCGACATGTTCGCGGGATGTGCATATAGCACGCAACTGCATTCCCGTGGTGGCCGGCGACGACTCCCGGGGCTGGGTCGTGCCCGCTGTACAACGCCGTGTGTTGTGCATGTACGTTATCGTTCACCTGCGAGTTCCGACGTTGCATCGCGCGGTTAACGACGTTAACGCCTGCGACGGCCGATGAAACGGCCCGGCAGTTAAGAATGTTAGCCACGCGCGTATCTTCCGCATCGCGATACACAACACCTCTTCACGGGGAAAAATTACGAGGACGCTCTGATTACGGAAGGAAGAGAAAAACGCGCGCTCCCCGTCCTCCGCGTCATCGTGGTCGTCCAACGCGCGAGCGCGAAAGGTCGGAAGGCGCGCTGACAAAACACACGTCCGACGATTTGTTTCGAAAATGTCTCGCACGGTGGACTCACCGGGGCCTCTTCCCTCTTACTTTCTGTGAGAACTCGACGATGCTCCTTTACCAAAGAAATCCTAATAAACGAGCGTCGCTTAGCGACTACCGCGCACGACGTTCTTCGGGTGGGGAACATGCACAAAGGAACAGAGCCGCCTTCGCGGGAATAATACACACATTCGGCCGGGCATTTTTATTCCCTTCGAGCGCATTCGTCTCGCGATGCAACGGCGAAGTTAAGGCGGCACTGTTGCACAACGGCATTTTTCATTTCCGTCCGTTATTCGAAAGAAGTCTAAACTAACCCGCACGACCGCCATAAAACTGTCTCTGCCAAGCAGAGCCCTATCGCTCCCTTATGCTCGCGCGGTAAATTTCCCGGAAAGTCAGCGAAGTCTATCAGTCAGTGCCGGCGACCGGCGGCGGCGTCCGTGGCTTCTCTCCGCCGTGGACGTCGGGACGCCCCAGAAGCGAGTGGGTGAGAGCAACGAAAATTATTATCACGCTAACGTGCCGCCCGCGTCGGTTTCGCGCCAGACGAGAAAGAGAGAGAGAGGGGATGGTCTGCAGAGCATTCTCACGACGTCGAGACGGCGTCTCGAGTATTATACCTACTAAATTCTGCAAATCTCCGCACCAGAAGTCGTAAAAAGTAATCACCGGGACGAGCAGCGTGGTATCGGCGCCCGGGGTCGGGAACGCGGTTAACACGAGATAATTGACGAGGGAGTACATCGCAAAATGTGCGATAAGACGGCGAGAGGACTGGAAGTTGCGAAAACATAGGCGTGCGTCCGATCCGTTATCGCGACACGCTTGCATTCTGAATTCGCGATCGGCCCTTATATGCCCGAATAACAACGAAAGAATCCGTTTGCAGGAAAACAAGCAAAAATTTCCCACCTCCCGGCCGACACGCCGATATCGCTTATCGATTCTCGCTCGAGTCGGCCCAATGTGTTGTTCCGTTGCGTTTAATCGAAGGATCGATCCAGCCGGCCTATATTTTTCTCCCTTATCTTATATGCTTCAGGGATTTTTTACGATGATTCCGTATCGCGGAACGCGGGCCATCATCGGCAGCGGGGAAGGTATGGACGAAATTTACATCGGCGATCGACAGCCGAGAGGAGCGGCGCGCGGTTCACGCGCGCGTGGGCGCCGGGGGATGCGTCGCTGCGGGAAAAGCTCGACGGAGCGTCCGGGAGAGGAGAGAAGCTGGACCGAGGCTTTCGCATGTGTATGTATCTATGTATGCATGTGTGTTTCGTCCGTGTGTCTCGGTAGAGGCGAGAGAGTAGCGTGCAAGAAAGGGAGCCCGGCGGACGGACGGACGGAAGGGAGAGGACGCCGAAGCGGAGGCGTGCCGAGGCTCGAGGCTCCATTGATCCACGAAGAATATATACACCGCCTACGACGTAACTTTGATCACGCTGTAAACAGGATACCCCGTGGAACGATGCGTGTTGCCTTCGTCTTAAGAAAAGCTCTCTCTCTAACTCTCTTTAATTCTATACGTCTCTCTCTCTCTCTCTCTCTTTCTTTCCTTCCGGACGACGTTTACACGATGCGATGCGGCGCCGCGACGTTCTGCTTTGCGCTTCGCCGCTTGCGAAAGCGACGACTTGATCCGTGTTATCTGTTCGACTCGAGTTGCCAGTGTCCGATACCAACAATTGCCGGGGTACGTAGGATTGTAACGCGAACAAGTCTTGTGTCGTTTCCGTTCTTCCGTTTGAGACTCGTAACAATACGCTGGAATATCCAGTTAAACAAAGTCGCGCCACCTCCGTTCGATTCGCCGGCTTTTATTGGACGGTTGGAAAATTCTGCATCTGCGATTTTATTCTCGCCCGACGCCCGCGAATCGCAAAAACGCGACGTTCGTGCGTTTGATCTGACAAAATCGTAATTTGTGGAATTATCGCGATTGCATTTTTAGCCGAGCGTTTTGCCTTCGCCGGTGTTGTTGTCGAAAACCATTAATTTAATATGCGAAAGAACTGGATATGCATTATACAGGTCGCACTCATTAAATTCGCAAAAATGACCTACATTTCGCGACGGCTTCCTGAAATAAATTTGTCAGGCCAATCAATAAAATGTTACAAGTCTCTGTTACATCCTCATTATGTATCCTCTGCTATTTATCGAGCAACCGGGCTGGCCTCGTGTTACGTACGCGAATATTCTTTTGACATATTTACCTACAACGAAGTGTACTTAATTCACGTAAAAGATCGCGACCCCTTCGTGGAGCGCGCTGAAAGGCGATGCAGCTCTTATCTGGTAAAAAAGTTTAAAGCTTCATTGATCCGGAAAGGGTTTACGGCGGCTACCAGGTAACTTTGATCACATCGCGCACCACAACCAAAGTACTTTATCGATCGAGTACTCGTCCTCCCGTTACTCTCGATCTCGCCGAATAATAAATTCAAAGAATTCCTTATACAACGATTTTACGTTACCTTTATAGAAATTCCCGGCCCCGTTTCCTTTTTTTTCCGGACGGTCTCTCCCTCGTATCTCAAGCTCTCGTTCCGTAAAATTTTGCGCTTAATAGACCGAGGGCGCGATTAATTTTCGAAGCTTCCATAGGATTCCAAGGGATACACGGATTCTACTAGCCGCGGTAGAATTGACTGATTCGCTGTTCCGTGGAATAATAGTGCACAGCATAATCAATAATGCCAAGGTATTTCAATCGGATTACCCGTGTATATACTGTCATGCAATTATATATATATATATTTATTTATTTATTATATATACATTATCCATACAATACACGGTAGATAATAAATACAAAGGAGTAAAAGTCTCGATATCAATCGTCAGCGACATCACAGGCGTCGACACTTTTGTGCCGCCGGAACGCCAACTTTCCTGCTTCACAAGTATTTATCACTCGATAAGTTCGATATACGTTTCGAACCTCCCTTCTGTGACTCGCGGAACTTATGTTTTCTTGTTTTTTTTTTTATTTTTCTCGTTCACCGGCTTCTGAAATCGGATCGAGCTGCCGTAAGTTTTGTTTATCTTTTATCGTCATTGTGTTTTAAGAATTAAAGAAATGTGTATTCTTCGCAAATAGAAACGCCCTGCACTTGTTTCGTGGGTTATCGAACGTACGCGTCGGGATCAAATTGCACGATCCGCAAGTAAACGCTAACAATTGTCGAGGCTCGTGAATTTTTCCACGGCGATTTGGAGCTGTCCGCTTCGATAATGCAATACGCTCGCGCTCTTGAAAGTACGAAAGTCCCGGCGAACACGACGAGAGTATGCGCGCGCGCGGATTTAGTTTCTGCGCGGACAAACATCGCGGCGGGATCCGGTGACGATGCGGACGACGAAAACTCAAGTGCCTCGAAATTTACGGAAACTAACGCGGCCGAGAGTAGCACCTCCGCATCGGCCGCATACTTACTGACTACCTCTCTCTCTCTCTCTCTCTGCACGATCTATAGCGTATATAGTGAGCGCACACGATAGTTGTGCGGTTTAACTGGCGGGAAGGCGGGAGGATCGCAAACTACACCACCGGAAGGTCGCACAGAAGCCCAAGTTCAAGTTTCGGCACGGTCTAATCAAAAGCCTTAATTGGCTTTCGGCCAACAGAGGCGCGACACCGGTGCTCCATTTCGCGCGTGCACACACGAACCCCTTCCATAGTTTATACGAATTCCCATCGGAATCGGGCCCGGGCTCGTCGAGATATGTGGAGCGTCCTAATATAGTTAGACGTCTAGAGTATGACGCAGGCTGAATATAAAGATCCGTCTTCTCATTAGATATCTCTTCTGCGGTCGCTCGATACGACTTTCGTATCGAATAAGTAAGAGAGAGAGAGAGAGAGAGAGACAGAAAGAGGAATCGCGAGCGGGAGATATCGTATCGTTATCCTTCAAAGAGAATTCTTTCGTAAAATCGATAACGCGCGGAAAGAATAGCGAAACGATGGCACGAGCGGCTCGAAAATTTCCAACGCGCACAACTTCGCGTTCGTCGTCCGCGTGCAAGTTTGAAAATGTATGGAATTCATTACTACCTGAATAGACGGCCCGATGTCGTCGAGCCTATTGTTCGAGTTTTCCGCGGGATGCAAAATCGAAAGTGACGCAAATCTATGCGCGAGGAACTTAAATTAGATTTTTCCGCTAGGCTGCGTCCGCGAGAGGACTCTCCCGGGAGAGAAAGGACGGACTGGCCGAGGCTGGAGGGGGAGGAGGAAGAGGAGGTAAACGTTGAAAGCTGCACGAACTCGCGAATTGTTCTTTCAGATATTCAAATATAGGTACGGCATATATATTCATTGGAATCGCCCAAAAGAAAGCCCCGATGTCGTTTTTCACAAACGCCACGCTCCCTATTTTTCCACGTCCCTTCCGAACTCGTTGTTTGATCGAGCACACACGAGTTCCAGTTCGCCGCCATATCGAACTTGAAATAGATATCAGCTCGAATGGATACAAACTCTCGTTCAATCGTTTCTTTACAGTACGGTGGTATACCGTGTTCCGAGAAATTTTTCCCATTAATTCACGAGTGAAATTCTTTAGATTTCAAGTTGAATTTTCGTTCGTGCTATCTCGAGAGGAGGCAACTGACTCGAAAATGAGCTAAGACTGCCTTTAAAATTGACCACAAAGATTTCGAAACGCTCTACACACTGAGAAACCCATTTAGTTGAATCAACTAAATTCTTGTTTGCCCATGTCCAAGCAGGAACTTGGTTTGACTCAACTAAATGGGTTTCTTAGTGCACTTTCTCCCCTACTTATAATCGGAAATTTTCTCGCATATTCCTATACGTCTGAATGGCCATGATTTGACCAGACGTGAACGTAATCGCGAGTATACGTCCGTGGAGAGACTGACTCGCTCAATTTTCCACGCTGGAAATTCGGTTAAGGGACCGCACTGTCTTCGGGGCGCACCTCCGAAAATACTCAGACGGCCCGTCTTTAAGTTAATTACCCGGCTTTAGCGAGCGTAAAAAGCGTTCCGCGGATTTTCCGCTCTGCGACGCTCGCGGTATTGTATCTGCTTTATAAAGCGGCGCGAGAGGAAGCCAGCGAAGCGAATCGTCGTCGCGGCGCGCACCGAACCACGAATGCATAGGAGCTAAAGTAAAATAACACCACAAACTCGGGCGAAGTGCGCGACGTGAGGAATCAACTGCATGTGCATTCTCTTGCGCGCCGAGAACGCAATTATCCCGTTCGTCCGCGCTAGCGCGCTCTTTCAAAACGGCGACCGCGACGAATCCTTCCACGCGATGCTCTCCGCGCGACCGCTCGAAATATTCGACCGGCGAACGATAAAACGACGGACGGAAGCGTCACACTTCTTCTTCCTCTCCCTCCTCTCCTCGAGAGAGGAAGAGAGATTATTTATTCCAAAGGCTACCCTTAAGATCAATTTTAATCCTGTTACATGGCGGAGGGTGAGCGGCGACAACGTCGCAGTTATACCGGTCTAAACACTACGCCTACGCGACGCAGACACACAACGTTACGGGTTATTTCTGACGGCTCCCTTTTCGCCGAGCTGTCAGCCCTCCCCTCCCGGCGTGCAAAATACGCAGATTACATTCTGAAGCGTGGAGTAACCACTGCGTATCGACCGACGCGTCAGTGATGCGTTCTGTAAATGGCGGCGCCGTCTCTCAATTTAGCTCCCTTTGCCGCGTACTTAAAAGCGCAGCGACACGCGCTCAGCAGCGCCCAACGCCTAGGGCTCGTAGGCCCTAATTAGCTTCGGAGCAAATAAAGGGTCATCTCTCAAAAGGGAGACGTGGTGAAAAGCCAAGAGGGGCGCCGCCCGGTGGGGGAGTACGGGGAGGGAAGGAAGGCGTACACGGGCGTTCGCGAATTGAGCAACGCTGAAAAATTCCTAGGCCTTCGGCCGCGATCGGCCGAAGAACGATTTAATTACCGCTTCCGCGTGTTGCGTTTCGTTAATTACAACGCGCTTTCACGTCGCTTCACGGGATTATTTGCACGTACGATTGTTAGTCAAATTAACCCAGCGGAATAAAGCTATTGTTAAATTAGATCGTCCTAGTTTTTCCATCGCGTCCTGTTTTCGCATTCATACGGGCGGGTTGTGTAAATCTGCATCATCATCCTGCGATTATATTCAATTTTGTGAGTTTTACTTTGGGAGCTTTTATTAACCGCACACGTAACTAGCTTATCGCGACGGTTGTATGTATATATACACACATACATATCCACACATGCATATATATATACATATATATATATATATATTTCCGAGTCCGTGAATTGTGTTTGCATATTACGATTCCTCCTTATTACTATTCCACTTTTGGAACTCGTCGAATGTCTCTAATGAAAGAACTTCGCGAGAGCGACGAGTCGCGCCGTGGAGTTTCTGGAATTTCATTAACGCGGCCTGCGCCGAATTTCTCGTTGACCTCGGCGCAAACGCGAGCTACCTCACACTGTCAGATTTTCCCCAGTATTTCAGCCAACATCGTCGAGCTTTCGTGTTCGCCGTCGGCCGCTCAGCCGCGCGAGCGCGTCGCACGTTCGCTTTCTTTTTCTGCCCGTGTGTATTTGCAGTTAGCGTAAGTCAGCGGCCGAAAGAGAGCGCGTTGCTGGGCGTTAATTAATCGGTCGCACTCACGAAACAAGCAGCGAACGACGACTACTTTCGACGAGAGAGCGCGCCGCTCTCTTGTTGCCGCATTATCGCTAACAAGGGGCGCGATAAGCTTCGTTTCTTGGCGTTTCCCGAGAGTGAAGGGCAATTCGAGAAACCCGTCGGAATACAAGAACACGCTATTCTAGGAAGGTTATAATATAATAACACGGCACTTTGAGAAACGTAAATTGAAAGGGTCGTAATTTTGCATCAATTCAGTAAGGACGTTGCGAGACGCGTGTTGATCCAAAAACATGATTCTTTGCGAACGTACCAAATTGACGGGCGCTGATCGAAAAAGCTTTCTCTCTCTCTCTCTCTTTCCCTCTCTCTCTCAATTAACAGATTCGATACACACTTCAAAAAAAAAAAGAGGTTCCTCTGTAAATCTGTAACTTTATAAATTCCTCGATATTGCGATTGCGCAATAATGGTTTCCGATATTTGCCCCGAAATTCGCGCGCACGCGACGCGAGGAAGGAGAGACCTTTCGCGCGAAAGAAAAGCAAGGATTTAAAGTAGCTTTATCGACTTGTTATTTTCGGCTCTCTCATTGGCCGGTTTCGGGATTTTATCGTTCGCATCCGTTGCACGCAAACTGCGCGAACTTATAATGAGTTCTTCAATCGGGCGGAGCACACTCGGCAGGTACTCACGCTCGCGAGAACTAATGAGAAGATACGGTAAAATTAACGAAAGAAATAACCGCTGCCGTTAGAACGGCGCGGCAAATTAGCAATTTGTTTCGCGCACTTGTCACGCGGGGATTTTAATTAAGCGGAAATTTCGTTAGTCCGTCAGTCCTGCCTTTCCCCCCTCCTCCTCTCCCGTGGACACAAGGTATACGATTTAATTAGTAAACAAAATATGCGTCTACGCAAAGGTAATAATCACGGTGGAATCGTGAGCGTAAAGCGAATTTTCCGGAGCCAATTATTTTGCTTTTCCGCAGTTACAGTCTCGTCGCTGAAATACATTCGCGAAGAGCGTTTTATCGTCTCCTCGAGCCGGGCCGGCGTGTTTCGCTATGCGCGAGGGAAGACACGATAACTCTCATTAGTAGCTGCCTACCCTTCCGTTTGCGGCTGTTTTTCCTCTCTCACATAAGAAATAAGCCATTAGTGAGATACGGCGGAACGTGGAAAGACAGTCGAGAAGCAGAAAAGGCAACGCTTATAAATAGAACGACCGTGGGCGCCGGGAGTGTACGGATAATGTTTTCACGACGAGAGGGAAATTTCTGCGACGAGTTATTACTTGCAGTGTGGTGAGAATAAAGGCTCTCACATGGTATACTCGAGGCATTCTTCTGCGGCCTTTTTTTATTGGATCCCCGTCCTTGCGGGAATCTTTGTGGAGGAAATTATTTTTTGCCCGGCGCGATGGACGCCTTGTTTTAAACTGCAAGGGGCGAGGCGGCGACGGTCTCTGTGTGCGCCTTCTCCCTCGTTCAATAAGCCCGCGATCATTCGTTTGACTCGCGTCCGTTCTTCGACACTACCGAATTACCCGCTTCGAAAGAAATTGTTGGAAAAATTCAGGCGAGTTCGGCCACGGCACGTTAGTCCGCGAAAAATCTGCCCGGGGCAGAATCTAACGTTGGAACTTTCTTCCCTCGTAGACATTTTACGCATTTTACGCGAGACCGCTTTGCGAAATAAAAGATTAACGATTTATCGAGCTGCCTTTTGTTCATCTTCTCAATGAAATATCCCCTTCTTCGCTCCGCCCGAGTTTCCACAAAGCTCGTCCCGCGAGGATCATCGCGACGCGCGATTGAATTATCCGGTGGAGTGAATGAAGCGGCCGAAACAAATCGGCCATTCGCAGCACGGTGTGTAACGGAATCGTTACGCGGCGTGTTAGGCCGGCGATTACGCGGGCATGTGAGTGTTGCTCCGGCAGACGCGCTCCTTCGGGAATCAAACGAGCGATAATGGTCGAATTGATATCCGGCGCGTGGAAATGGAGCCAGCGGTGGCTCCTGGCCATCGCATCATATCGCTGTACAAGGGTTTATGGTCCTCGCGTGCTGGCACGTTGCCCGTAAATTGCGTCCACCGCGGGGGCGACTCGACGTTTCGCCGTTAGACGTCAACGTGTCGCGCATCTAAACCGATACCTTTCTGGCATCCCGCGCAACCACGAAACACCTGTAATACGCTGGCTGATAACGACCAGCGCGCTTTCCTCGTGCTCGGCGGATCGGCTTACTCGGGACGACACGCTTCCCACGGATTCCGTATTTTTCGCGACGAAAGAACGGAAATTATCGGGTCGATATGTGCATTCTCGAGATTTACAAGTCCCAACGTTTTGCTAAGAACGAAGTCCGAGCCGTCGGGGCGACGAGTGGGCTTCCGGCTTTCGGACAAATAACAGTCCCATTTTTAATACGTCAGCGAACCTCGAGCAAAGAAACAGGGAGTGCATCGCGAGCAATTGAAGAATCCTGTATAGATCGATTCGGTAAAAAGTGAGTTCGAGGAAGACGAAACGAACCTAACAGAAAGGCATAATCGAACTGTCGAAATTTAATCCTTTTAACGGCGCGTAGCGACGTTCGCAAAAGCGCTCTTCAAAATCGCGCAATTTTCGACAGATCGAGTTCGCGGTTGACCTGCCGACGGCGAATCGATAAATCGTGGGAGCACCGTGCGATATTTATAATTACATAAGTGGGATTATCAGTTTAAACTTTTCGCTCCGTTGGTCTCTCTCTCTCTTTCTCTCTCGCTTAACAGACAAGCGAGGAAGTTTGCGCACGAAACAATCGTATGGAAGTGCAAACGACGCGACAATTTATTCGCTCAATTGGTACGCGAAGTTCTCGGACGAACTCTGATATACACCGTAAATTTTGCTGGTCTTCGTCGAACGTCTTCCGATCAGCCGGTCTGTCTCGGTCGAAGGGCTGGCATGTGATCATTAAGAACTTGTCGTTCGCACGGAATCGTCGGTCGTCGTCGTCGCGCTCGCAAATTAATTTTAACGAACTCGGAATAACATCGAAGCGCACGAGATCAGAATGATTTGCAAGCACGAGTCGCATTATCATAATCCGTGCGGCAGAAATATATCTCGTGACTAAATAACGCGAATGTTAATCCCGATATATTCCGCCACGGCAGCGCTCCCGATTCTTCGCTGATTCGATCCCGGATATTAATTTCGCTCGGGAAGTTCTCGCCGATCGAACGTATTATTTTCAACCACGAGCGTTAACGCCCGCGCACGCTAACGGTATCGGTACTTTTTCCCGGCGGAAGTTACCCCACAATACTTTTCTTTCGTTTTTTACAGCTCCCACGGAGATCGCCGACTTGAGAAGTCGAAGTAAATTTCGCCGTGTATACGCTGGAAAAGTAGTGGTATTAACGAACGATCGGCCAGCTATGTGGGGCACGTAGCAGCGACGGCGCTCGCAAAAGTTAACCGGAAGAAAATGACTCGAGCAGAAGTGAGTTATATCAGATTCCGGCGGTGCGGTTTCATAACCATGCGCGGGATATTAATTCGGCCATTACCGCACGAGTGGTTTCCGAAGCTGGCGATCGAGCGGGCGGACGGCACGCGTTTGCATGCGGGAGGCGCTCGCGCGCCGTACGAGGGTACGAATCACAGAGCGATTTCTACTTGCGCGCGCAATACATCACTCCGGATCTGCCATTAACCTGAATATCTTTCAAATGTACCCACATAAAAAATCTAATATCCGGCGAGCGCTATCGGTCCTGGATCGACGTACGTACGTGGCGTGCGGTACATATCAGGAAGATTTACCGCGTTAATTGCGATTCGGTGCGATAGCGGGTGTTCTTAATTCACGTTCGCGCCCGGAATGCGAAGCGATTTTTATTGCGGAGAAATTGTTATCGCCTTTGCTTCATCCTCCCTCGTTACATTTTCACGGGATCATCGCCCGTACTTATCGTACACGTCGGATTATCAATTATTTGGGAAGATACGTGACGTAAAATTAAGTCCGCGAGAGATGACACGCGAAACGTCGTTAACTGAAGGATTATTTCACAAAGTGCGGCAGCGATCAAGATGTAACGAATATTTGCATTCGCGCACATCCGCACGTAGAGGCAGATGCACGCCTCGAAGACGAACTTCACAACAACACAGTTCGGAGTCTAAATTCGCGCTCGCGTGATGAGTTTTGCCATTAACCCAAATATATTTCGCATCTGCTCCGAAATCCCCCGACGGCTTCAAATAACGCGATAACGTGTTCTACGAGTCTCGCGAATACACGAAAATGCGACAGCGATGGAAGTCCTGCCGCGCTCGGCATACTGTCCGAACCATCGCCCCATCTGATTTTCATCAATTTAGATCGATGCAGCACGATATATCTGACACACGATTCCGAAATGCCGGGGAAGTGCGGAAATGGGTCGATCAATGGATTACCTCGAAAGATGAGCCGTTTCATCGGCGCGGGGCCGAACTATTGCCTGAAAGGTGGCAGAAAGTTATCGACGGCAAAGGCCGATACTTTGATTAAAAAACAAAACCGTATGTATCTCGTGGTTATTAATAAATAAAAATAGCTTTAATATCATACGAACTTTCGCCGGCGCCTAAGATTCAGAAGCAACCCCGCCGAGCTCGCATCAAACCACGATGTGGCCGTGACAGACGAGAGAAACGCTCCATTTTATCGACGACTTGTCTTCCACCCGGCTCCTCGTGCAGAACGGTGTTTCCATTTGCATAATGAAAACGCCTATTATAACCGTGCAAAAACCTGGGTCTTCACTCAGACGCGGGATTTAACGACGACAGGGAGGCGACTTCCAAGAAAGTCGTCCACATCCGAGCGGCTGGAATCGCTTTATGGCGGCGTCGATAAAACGTACCGTCGCGTAATCCCGTAACGAAATCCACTTACGCGCGAGCGGACGCGACGGGGCAGGCAGGAAGGGCGGGGGCAACCGCGGACGGGGTTAGCGGAAAATTTAAGCGACCACGTGGCGCACCTAAAGGGACCACTTTTGATAGGCCGAGCCGTTATACCGAAGCCCGCATCCGCGCGTCACTACAAGTATCGCGCTTATCGTCGCTGCGCGCTCGAGTAGGTATTACGGCTCACGTTTTACGATATCGCAAACGGCCCGTCGTCGTGCGACACCGCGAGCGCGCGCACCGTCTCGTGCGTTAAATTTGTTAAACGACAAATGGCGGTACGTGCCGAGAAAGCTAGGCGGCCGCGCGTTGTTCAAGCACGAGCGCGTGCTCGCCCCGGCGTGGCGCATTTTCGGCCCGCAGATGTGTCTGCGCGCACGGGATTCGCGCTGGAAGGAGGAATGTTAAACAGCCGGAGGTTGATTTTTGCACGTAACGAAGAAACGTATATTTGAAGAGGTCGGTACGAAACGTACTCGTCGTACGCGCGCGGCTCCTATGAACGAGGCTGGGGATCCACACGTAGGGCGCGCCGTTGGGGCTACCTCTGCTGGCTGGCTGGAACCGAAAACGGATGGATGAAACGGTGTACGGTAGATTCAGAGAGCGGGAGGGATCGCTTTTGCGCGTGGCAAAAAGCGTATGTAACCCGACGCGTTAATTCCAGGTCGTAGAATACCGTTCGAGCGTGCATTTTGCGTAAAGCATGCGCACCATTCCCGGAATTCGCGGCGAGTTCGCCAAGTAATCAAGCCTTATGGAAATAATCCGACCGTCGAATATCTCCGCGGCCCGTTGCGTTGGTTATACATACCTAGTTGTGCGTGCGCCCTCGAGTGATTCGTCACGCTGTTTCGAGTGACTCGCGCGAGCGCACGAGCGTCGCTCGATTTGCTGGGACGCTACGTGAATGAAATTCGCTCGCGACGCCCGGTTGTGATGTACGATACGATCGTGATTCGCGAAGGGAAACCGACTTAGGGCCTCGTAGCTGCGCCGTCGCTGCGCGGAATACCGAGAGCCGGCTATCTGGGAGCGAATCAATGCCCTTCGTCCTACATTATTCAGTTCAATCAAATACCGCTTCAGGCATTCGGGTCAGTCGCAGAGCAGCACCGTCTATAGGCGCTCATACACTGCTGGGACGCGCGTACACTCCCTTGAAGGCCCGGACTTTTTGTTCGGAAGCACCCAGCGCGATATTGTTGGTAAATCGGTCCGCTAAATTCTATAGTGCCCGCACCGAGTTAATGAGAGCGAACTAGACGCGAAGCTAATTGCCGCGGGCGCCGAGTCAAGCGTCGTGGAGTCAACAGGCCGACATTCTCGGTAATTGTGTTCAAATAGAAAGGCGCGCAAAGAATTCACGACAATCTCGCAAAGTCCTTCCCGGAGCGTGCTTGATCGACGTGCGAGCCTTATGCGTCCTTCTTGCGCTCCGCCGGATCATTTTCACCATGTTAACGCGAAAGTTCGCTTTTTCATCAGTTCCTCGCTCGAAAATCCCAGAATTTCTACGACTCGATAACTCTCGAATCGATTGTACGACACTTTGGCGAATGTAATCGTTTCAATTGAAAACTTCTGCATCAACCTAATGTGTTACTGACGACAGACGATGTGATTCAATGATTTCCCACCGAAGTAGTCAGTGGTGCAAAAATCACTTGGGCCGCGAAGAATAATAATAACGGCGCAGGCAGGTAAGGCCAGGTTTGCTCCAGAGTCAGGCCTTTGAGCATCCGTAACTCGGTACGCCGGTGATAAATGAACTCGTTGCGAAACATACATCGTCGCTCACAATCCATTAGATCCCGCGGCTACGGAGATGTTCATTTCCCTTTAATCCTGCGACAAGCGCGCATGACTAATTAAACGATGTCAGCGCGATAGGCTCGTCCCGCGCGCGACTACTTTTGCGACGTGCAGAGAAAGCTGTCCGTGCATCTTGTCGCATATCGATTCTCAAATTCGATACACGTCTCTGTCGGTCGTAAATAGCCAGGCCGAATGACGTGTGCGACAGAGATGTCTTTCGCGCGCGCGAGGCAGCCGGAGGGGATTGAGGGGACGGAGGGGAGGGGATGCGGAGTAAATAAAATCACACATAGGGAATAAGTCATTTTTTTTGTGCGCGGCCGGCAAAAAGGAACGGTATCGGATATCGACGGTTTACAAATGACCTACATTTCTTCTTTGTTCGCTATCCACGATGCAGAGAGCGGTGGCGGCGTCGCGATATGCACGGTAGTGACTAACGAGCTGAAGGAGACAAATTATAGCCGACTCCGCGATTCGCCAAAACATCCGTGTGTCAGAACGAGTGTCGGAAAAGAGAGCTCCCGCTGATCCGCGATGAAAACCACCGCGAGTCTTTTGCGGAGATAGGCTACTTAGGGGCGTCGCCACCGGTAATTCATATTCGCGATTTTCTCAGCAAATTCTCCATATCGAGGCAGAATCGCAGGGAGGAGCATTCTGAACATTCTACAGAGCATCCTCTGTGTGTCATCTCGCGGATGCTGTTTGCGGTGAAATTTTTTTGTTTTACTTCCAACGTTAAACGTCCTAATGGTTTTAAGCGTTGAAACAAATCGTCGGTAAGCAAAAGTGGAATGAAAATTGGACGGGGGGCGAGAACGTTGAGTCTCTCTCTCTCTCTCTCTCTCTGTCTCTTTAATACGTGTTTATGCAAAGTTTACGTAAACGTGAACATCAGTTCGCTGAAATGTTCAACGCCCAATAATCGTCGATTTTTCAGCGTTGATACGCTCGATGATAGAACGTGGATACTTTTCTTATAGCCGGCGGAAATGCGAAAGGACGACGGTCGATGTCCGCATTCGCGTAGACACACGTTTCGCACGAGAGTGCGCGCTCGAGTCAGGTTGTCGCGAGTCAACAGCCACCTAGTAACTAATAAGTTATAACCCGCTGCGCTTTGTGCACCGTTGATTCTCCTGCGGTTGCTTCTGCCGCCAACTACTGCTACCCAATGCGTAGAATATTCCGGCTCGCAGAGAACGTTGAGCGGCTTGTAAACAGGATGTGTGACTTGCACCGTTTTGTGGGACTTAAAACATAGAATGCTAGCGAATGAACAAACGAACGACGACAACGGCGACTAACTCTCGTGATTTCGCCCGTTACTGCCGACTTTCTCCTCTAAATGGGAGAAAGTTTAATTAATTTCCGTCGGCGCGGCTACTTCGACGAGAGTACTTTTCTCAGTCGCGCGGAAGTATTGTTATTTATTTGACAACGAGGCGTTTCGGGCGCGGTTTCATCCCCCCTACTACCCTCTCTCTATCTTTGAGAATCCCGAGACAACGGATTAATAAATACAGAAGTTTATCGAGGATCGAATTTCCGCACGATATTTCACCGTTGATCCCGGACATCTACGCGCGCGTCAACGCACATTGCCGGCAGTCTCTCGTGACACACACACATGCACACACTTACACACACGCGTATGTCAAATCCCACGAATAATAGGTAAATCGGTATCCCGTAGGTATATCGGACGCTTCGCTTACCCGCCGAGAGACATTTTTCACGTTTGAATCCGGAAATAGTCTGGGCGCGCGCGCGCACGCGGGGGTATATTTTGAGAAACGATCCATATTTATTACGAATAATACGCTTTCCTGCGAAACCGGAAATTAGGTCAAGGCGATACCGTCCATTCAAACGCGCCGACATGTTTCGCAAATGGCTATAGTAATTCCCGCGGAATGGCTCCGGCGAATTTATTAAAATATATTTGCATAGCTTATCGAGGTGGGTGTGTTTCGATCGCGCGCGCGTTATATCCGAGACGTCCGCGTCTGAATGTGATCTTTACGACGTGTACCGCTGGCGAATGCACAGCAGAATGACCGGAGGTGAAGTCATGATGAATAACGAGAAATATAACGGAGGAGGAAGGTAACAGGTGCAAAAGATACGGTCTCGCGCGAGTCTTCGAGAAAAGCGCGGCCGGTGTCGTTTGTCATTCTGAAGGACATGCACGATAAATCGAAGAAACGGCGAAACCTACGGAGCCGTCCGTCGCGGAATCGATTATCTATCGCGCCATCGTGGCATCGGGTGAGTCGAGACGCGAGAGTAAGTCGCCCCGGAAGAAGTAAGTATTGATAAACGCGCCTCCGGCCTCCCTCGTGTATTTAATTCCTCCTGTCGGTCCGTTTGCACCTGAGCCTCAGTCGTTCCGGCGCGGCTTATTGTGATCGAATGAAGGGCCACTCGATACATACCACCTCCGGGTATCCCGAAGCAATGGTTCCCGAGGATAAGGATGAACTCCGCATTTGTCACAGTGTCGTTCAAATGAAGATTCACGAATGATCCCACGATATCGTGACGGACTCTCGGATTGACTCTTTTATGGTTGTCTCGTGAAGATTGACGGGAAACAACCGGTGATAAATAAGCTTCTAAAAAGCAAAAAAGGGGGATTAAAGTGCATGCGTTACCTTCGCGCGGATACTATACCAGCCATCCTTCGCCCTGCGATTACACGGCAACGCCGGCATAAATAAGGAGACGCGTGCCATAAATTCACGAGGAGGCTGCCGCCGACCGGCGATCCATCGGGATTTATATTTAATGAAGTAGCGGAGATTCCGACTATCTTCCTCCGAAGCTATGTTCACGTCTAACATTTATCGCAGAATATTTCGACATTACGGCGGCTGCCGAAGCGCGTATAAGAAAGAAAAATGTAACCTGCGGCTAAATGTCGTTGATATTTACAGCGCTAAAAAGATACGATATACGATACAAATATCAAAGGTTTCCGGATTAGGGATGTAACAGAGTCAGCGTTTACGTAAAAATGGATTAATACTCTCGTCCACTTTGCGAATTGGATATTTTTCGGTCGGATGCCATACCATTTCTCGTTCCCGTTATGTTTCGGGGTTTCACGAACGAACAAGTAAATAGTCCGCTGGTTATAGAGAGGGAGCCGCTTTTTTCCTTTTGGAAAAAAAATATCGGCCGACTGTCAAATGGCTATAACGGTCATAACGGGAGTTAAAGGATTTGTTGGTGACCGCGAAGGATCGTTTCCCCGGAGCGTTTAAAGTGTACGATGCGATCGCTCTAGATTTAAGGTTGACTTTAACGAGCAGTTTGAGAGACGTAAACTAAATTTCAGGAGGAGCAACTTTGACTGTCGCAATTAAAGTGACTGAGTCCGTGGGACTGCCTACCGGTAACGACATACGACGCTAACAACATTTATCGTCGCGAACTGATTGGATGCGATTCCTTTTATCGGGAACCTGCATACAACGCGCCCCGGTATGCACACTAAACGTGCACTCATATTTCATGCGACAAAATCTTCCAAGCAATTCCGAGTTGAGTTTTTCTTCAGGAATTCCGGGACATCGCGTGTTTCTCAAAATCTTCCATTTAAAGATGACATTTCTATCGGTCGTGTTTCATCGCAAATGGAAAGATTTCTTAGTGTCTCGTGGACATGTCGAAGTTTGCTCTTTTCCCGCGCGACAAGTATAAATCTTCCGAATAAAGGAAGTATCGGATAAAGGGTGCGGAGGTGAGGAGTAGGAAAAAATTCATAATTCTTTTCCAACGCTCGGGACGTTTGTCAATGGAGTCATAGAGAGTGCGCGAAATGCGGTGAGTTGGTTAAAGCCTTCTTATAGAGAGTCGATCACCACGAGCCGTTTCCATCCCTATTGCAAGGTTAGAAGAGATTGGTGGGAATCGAAATCTCGTTAAGAGAAAAGCTTTGGAGTACACGTTTCATGGAAGGAAACGAACGGAGGATTTTTATGCCATTCCGTGAAATCGCGCGGGCGCTTGACTAGATCGAAGAGCCGCTGGATGGAGCTTGACTCGACTTCCTTTCATCCGTCTCAGTTTGCCGGCACTCGACTCGATAGTTTTTATCCCGCGCAGTTCCGGCGAATAAATTTATATTTATACAGGCAATCCCGTTGCATTATGCATTCCACCTCGGCGCATACGCACACCGGGCCGGGGACAAATATTTTTCAAGATTCTCATATTTTTTATCCAAACGCTCGCCTCGTCGAAGAGCGACGAAATCCTCTTCTCGGCGAACGGGCGCAGCTACCGGGCGAGAATCACGTGCTTTAATTACGCGATTTACGCGTCAAGTTAAATATTCGAACAACTCGTAAGTGAAATACCACGCCTTCAATCGGCCGCAGTCACTCACACACCGCCACGTCACGTCACGTCGCGCCGCGGAGTTTACACACGTCGCATCTACATATTCCGCTTGGAACGAACATTGATTACATTTTCGTTCGATAACGGCCTTCATCTCCGCGTATGTACACAGGGGAAATTCGCGACGTGAAGTATCGGAACGTACTACTGCCGAGCCGGGAGCTCCTCGAGAATTCCTCGCGACACGAATCACAACTCGTTGCGCCTTTCGGTCTTCCTCTCGGCAGTTTCGGCCCAGCTCGTACCTTGCGAAAGTAATACGTGAACCGCCGGTGCGGTCGGAATTTTACGAGATCAGCATGGGCGAGCAGGGCAAAGTTTAAGTGCATCCTACTCGAAAGAAGCAACGGCGCGCTCCCAAGTTCGCCGATCTACATAACTATACATTACCGTCGTATTATACTCGACGCACCGAGTGGCTAAGAGAAGAATGTAATTCTCGTGAGCGTGTTTCTTTCCTCTCTCTCATTTCTCACGGTCACTTTCCAAGAACGATGACGCGCAAGCGTGGACTTCGATTCCGAAGTCAGGTATCTGCACATTCTCCCCGGGAAGAAACGCCGGGGGGG
>NW_014555363.1:677708-692610 GCF_001313825.1 Dinoponera quadriceps
AGGACATAGCGTTATTCAAATATCGGCAAATATGTCCTCGTTCGGGACTTCGCTCGTGCAACCGCTCGCGGATGATCCGGCGAACGTGCTCGGCCCGTCACCGCAGCTACCAATCGCCCACAAATCAGTTTCCTGCACGAGCGTCCGCCAAGTCCGTCGCCCAAATCACATTCAATTTGCGTAATGCAACCCTAACACTTCTATTGACCCACGTCCGGGCTTTGTCGTCGGGGGGGTTTCGTCAAAATCGATCCCGGACCCTCACGGATTCACGGGTCGATTGAGACGACCCGCCCCAAGTCAAATATCTTTTGTAAGTTGGCGGTATTTGCATTTCAACCGCCGATTGTCTACGTTTAAAGGCCCACGTGACGACGCGCGCGTGTACGTGTATACAGGTGCACAAACGTCTCTCTCTCTCTCTCTCTCTCTCTGTCGGTGACATTATAGCGGATAGAATGCCCGAATACTCGCGGACTCCTTCTTCCCCTTTGTATTTACGTATCATGGGTGGAGGTACACTGTGAGTGTACCCGATACTGTCGCCTTCATTGTTATCCCTCAAGCCGATATTACGTAAGACGGTATACCAGATTGCCGTGCGGTTATTGTCGCAGTAACTCGAGGTAAACGTGAGCACCGCGATCGCTACTCTGTTTCTCGTACGTACGTTCCTCGTAATTGTTATTCGACGATAAGAGAAGAGAAAGAGAGAGAGAGAGAGAGAGGGGGGAGCAGGCAGGCGCGCGAGAGCACATTGGAGCATAAAAATGAAATTGCTCGCTAGGCGAAAGAATATCGGCGGTTTCACGATATTTAAGAACTTAATTTCGCGCAAGAGTCAATTAGCGTTGCTTTACGTTGCCGCTGATTTCACGGACACGCGCGTTTGCGCGTCGCACCGCTTCATTTCGCTTCTTTTATCTCGCACGGGGGAGAAACGCACGGTGTATTACGCGTGTTTGTCCCGGGGGCAAGCGGAATTTAAGCAGCAAGCATGTTTTCCGCGAATAACTAGTTCTCATTCTCTCTCTCTCTCTCTTTTATTTCCTTTTTTCCGCGATTTCGCGAAACCCGCAATTTCGAGCAGTGTCGCGATAATCCCGTCTCGGTTCTCTTGAAAAACGGCCGAATAACTCCGCGCCGCCGTCCTGGGTGCGTTTCTATTTTAAATCTTATCAATGTCGCACAGGTCGAAATCCGTCGTCGCGCGTTACTCTACGGTATTAAGTAAGGGGCACGAGATTCACTTGCAATAACTACTCGCGACTTGTTTGGGAGGAAACTAGGTTGAAGTATAAACAGGGTTTCCTCGGTCGCATGACTTCCTGCGAATTTGCACGCGCGCTCGCTCGCGATACAGCGCTACAAGTTATAACGGACGCAGGCGTATCACTTTTCTGACAACACAGGTACGCGCGATAGCAGCGGCAAAGCGGCAAGAAATGTTGCTGCATCACGTGCATTACAAATCAATCATCGATAGATCGGGCAGAATCGCCCCGGCACTTTAATGAAACGATTCGTTAGAACACCCGGGAGCTTCATTTTCGCCCTGATTACGTGTTTGCATATTGCGAGCCGTACGTTACATATTGCTACGGCTGGTAACTTCTATTACTTCTGTTACTCTCGCCTAATATTACGTAACAGAGAATATGGAACCACTTGCAGCTTGTACCGGGGAAACTCATACTCGTCCGCGTCGAGTCTGCGGACGCATATTGCGCCCTGCGACTGCACAAATATAGAATGCTAAACTGCAACTTGGCCTTGTTATCTGCATCCGTGGAACTTGGCGTACGAGCAATTACGTTGACAAGAAAGAAAGCTGGAAACTGAACGTTAATAATCGTGTTAATAACCAGGTCGAGCGTCGAGATCTCCCTCGGTCCAACGAGATGGCAGCAATTTACTTTTACAGTTACGAATTGGATTCGCTCTCGAGTGCCTGTGCCTCGTGATCGCCGTGATTAAAGGAAAAGACAGATCAAAGTAGCCATTTTAATCAACGGAAAACATCGAAATGCAAGCCGGAATTATTCTGGGATTATTATTTTTGCATTAGAGCGCCGACGTGTTCTGAAATTTCCCACCCTTATACCTGACGAGAAAAACATCTTGCAGAAATTACAGGACCACCGTCGTGCCACGGTAAGCTCGCGGGCCAAAACTGGCGTATCACGTATCCTCAAGACACTGGAAGACAAAATTGCTGTCTTATCGATGGAAATTGTTCGCCGCATTACCCCCTCCCGCCACGTCTGCGCTATATATTCCGTCTTTTCCCGCTTTTGTTACCGCCGGCTGATATTGCAGACAGAAGGCACGGTATCGCTTTGTGCCGCTCCCTGCAAACTTATATCCGCTTATTACTCTCAGCCGCGTGTACAATACACGTAACTGCAACTTAGACAATATTGTTTGCTTTGCCTTTGTTGCTCGACTGCGAGAAAAGCGAATCGGGGAAGGCCTGACCTTCCCCCCCATTATTGCGCCTAAACTACGATAGAAGGGAGCGAGATGTTCGGTCGCGAAGTATGACGACACGAATCGCGACGTGATAACTCCCGATAATGAATTCGCGAAATTATTTCACGGGTGTCGCGAGAAACTTGCTATATTCGGTCGTACGCGATGCACAACGTGACGAACAATAATGAGTGAGCACAATTAAAAGTTGGTGTGCTGCGTCTGAATTTCACGCATCATTAGAGATCGTTATTAATTTAGAGAAAGCGCGAAGTTTCGTAGCTAAATGACCCGGAACTGCACTCGCGTTATGTTTACAGGAACGGGCAACATCGACCTGACAAAAGGTTACTCGCTAATGTTGCACAATTAAGGATACACTTTCGAAATTCTTCATTTACTAATTGCTATGCGCATCAAAAGAATGGCACGTAGATGCCGAGGAAAAATGTACATTTCTAGCTTTTTCCCGGAAGCCGGAATACACGACACATGACACGTCCGTGAAGAGACACTTTAATCTTACACGGAAAATATTAATTTTCATGCATATACGAATTTTTTCGCGAATTTTCTTCTTGTCGTTGTCTTTGCTGAATTTTCCGCTATGGAAGCTAAAGCATTTTTGTTTCGTTGAAATATTAAGAGAGAAAGGAAAGATATATAATTTATAAAGCTAAATACATCATATATATAGTTACGTTTATTGCGCATATAAAAGATCAAAGTCTTAAAAAGTGCGCAATTTCTGAGCAATCATCAGAGCGAGAAATCCGACGATGCGAAAGTCTCCGCGGCGACATCGACGCGAAACCAGGAAAATGTCGAAGTAAAAGTAATGTGCCACTGCAAAATATATCAATATTATGGAATTGCTCGCCATCGTACGCGTTTACATCGCTTCTGCGTTCTGCGGAATTCCATTCCATCGGATCGGTCGTCACCGTCGATCGGGGATTTAAGATGAGTCGAGGGATTGATAATATTACATGAAATTGACGTCTTATGCGACGCGTAATTACGTCACCACTATTACAATATAGTTCCTTGGTGTCATATACTTGATTCAATAACTTTATATAATCGACGAACGTCAAATCGAATAAAGATCGATGCGCGCAAACACGGGGGAGTGAGTGAGCGCGATCGGGAAGCGGAAGGTGTGGGCGAATCGTAGATTCCCGAGATAATGAAGACGGTGATTGAAAGTGCAACATCGTCCTTGCTACAAGGAGATGTACCCTCGGCCGGAGCGTTAACATCGATCGGACGGACTCCCACAAATCCATTTACGTTCCACACATTTCCGTAAACCGGCTCGCCCACGCCAGCTTCTGATTTATCAACTTAAATTACCGAGCGCTACGCTAATCGAACATCGGACAAGCGAATCATACATGTGTGATAAATCGCGGCATTGTAACCTTTTTGGCGAGACCGAGAGAGAAAGAGAACCACTACGATGAGAGAACGAAGTTCTGGCACAGAAAAAGAATTCGATAAACGAGTCTCCGGATTGTCGTCCGCCTACGAGCATAATAACGCGCGCTAACGCAGAAGCGATATAAACGCGTACGATGATGAGTGGAGTCGCACGGAAATCGGAACGACACGTAAGAGCTCTGAATGGGTCTCGAGAATAATCGATAATATGTACAACAGCCTGGATATACCGGCCTGGACCGCTCGCCCGGGATAAATGGAATCCGTTTATACAAAACAAAAACCAGTTGCTTCGGAATAAATTGGAGAAAGATGGAAAGATAGAGAGAGAGAGAGAGAGAGAAAGAGGTATCTCTTCGATCGACGGGTACGCATAATCATCGAACTTCCGTTGAAAATATATCGGGAGTGCTCGAAGGAGCGGACCGCTTTCGAGATTCTGGGTGGGTTGCGAGCGCTGAATGAATGAGTTTCGTCTCACGGCGAATTTCGCACTGGTAGGATGTACTGGCGCTAATGCACACGGTCCGAGGTAAAATTGTAAATCGAATTACGCGAAACGTTATGGGGACGCCCGGCGAATTTAGTTGTTCGTTTTACGCCGGCGGAAGGACTTGGTTTTACGAGCTGGCCGCTGCGCACACGTCGACAGGCATTTATGGTATTTCGGCGGTCGTTCGAGAATTCACCGGCGAGTCTGACTCGCCAGTTGTTTAAGTGCTACGGTACGCGCCGATTGTTTCAAAATGAAAGAGAAATCGCGAGTCAAACAATGGAAAAATTGGCTCGTCCTACAACGGGAATTAATCAACTGTATTGCATGGGATGCGTCAAGAGAAATCGCGAGACCGTGAATAGTAGCGGATAATTTAAGTAAACAAAATTGTTCAGAGAGAAAGAGATAGACCCGGGGGATGGAAAATAGTGTTTGCGCGATATTTTTCCGGAATCAGACGGAATAACATACACGTACGGATAACGGTTTGCGATAAAGGAAATTTTTTGTCACTTAATGTATGCGCCCGTGACGTGCTCGCTACGCGACAACCTTACCTCTCGACCCTTGCGCGAAACTTCTCGCGTGAAATTTCTTACCATCCGGCGAACTGCTGTTGGCAGTGGTGACACATCGGGAAAGATATAGCACGATAAATATTCCGCAGCGTTGTACATGTTGTTTCGCACATGTTCCTTTAACATTGAATATGTTACATTTCGGCAACACGAAGCTCGGTTTTCTTTAGCGCGTGAGATTTTTCACCGCCACTATTTTGCACCGATGTAATGTTATGCGGTGATTTCACTCTACGCCATTACACGTCGAAAGTACGTAATTCCTTCAATATTGTAATACGCGAAAGGAAATTACAAACGCAAGGTAAATTAATACAATTAATGCGTCTCACTGTTTATAGTGTGATATAATTTTTAAATACTACAGATTGGATTCATCCGCGACGGGGCACGTGTCCAATAGTATTTTTTCAGTTTTTCTTCAGATTGCGTTAGTTGTGTAAAAATCGAAATACAATTTCGATTCGCAGTTTCTCGAAAATAGCGAATTGTACGTTCCGTTTCGCGACGCTGCTGTAACGGACACACGAAAAACATTTGAGAAACGTTTGCAAACGCTTCAAGTATACAACGTATTTTATTTTAACGGCCAGAACGCGAACGGATGAAATTCGAGGTTTCACAAATGTTTCTACGACGGAACAGTGTAGACTGGAGAAGTTAGCGCACTTTTTCACTTTTGTTCTTACTGCAGGCGAGCTCTCAGAGGAACACTCAGAGATTCAATACACCTGCGAGATATTCGACAACTCGGAAATGACCGCGAGCCGCGGCACTTTGGTAGAATGCGAAGGCATTACTCGGTCAGGTTCGGGAGAAATCCAGGGAAACGATCAGCCACGCGAGGTTTAAATCGCTGGCACCGGGTAACGGAGGAGGCCATGCGCGATAAGATACGCGACTTCCAGCATCATGGTCAGCCACTTTGGCTATCGCACGATTAATGGGTTTATCGTTTACCAGCTACACGTCGCGAAATATATCGTCGCGACGGTGCTGCAATTTCTGCACGCGTCGAGAAATTCGCGGAAAACGCAATAACGTGATGCATGCTTCTAATAACGCGCAGATAGACCCCGCGAAAATGTAATGCGCGAATATGTTGCGGATTCGATGCTTTGTGAAAGGTTTGCCACGTTCGATATCGAGAATTTTTCCCAACGACGACGCGTTACGCCCTGTCGATGATAAGCGCAATCGGAATAATTAATTTCGACGTTACACGGACGCTCCACCCGTTTGTTTCAGAGACATTCAAATATTTTTCATTTACCGCGCTCGGAGCGCAACGGGCTCTGGCATGCGATGTATATTACATTAAATTCGCATTATTTAAAACCCCGAGGCGTATACGTTGATTATAATTAAAGTGCCGGACTAACGTCATTCGAGTAAACACCTGCGCGCATTAACAATTATCGATTTTCGAGCGAGGCTACAGGATCCCCTATTCTTGACGCAACCTTCGAGCCATCCATCCAGTAAAAATAATTACGTAAAAATATAAGTCGCGAGGCGCGGAATTTATTTTTAATTAGCGCGTATCATTTAGCCGCGATTATTTGGCGGATCGATCTGCCGTATATGCGAGATACGCGTGCTCCGTCGAAAGTAACGTGGCGACGCAATAATAACGAGCGTTCGACCTACCGATACCCGTTGCCCATCGATATCCTCTCTCTCTCCCCATCTCTCTGTCTCCCTCTCTCTTCCCATAAGGCCGCTCCAATCGATCAGACCGCCGCCCCGTAAACGAGGCACCGAGTGGGCGACTAATATTTTATTAGCATCTCGTTAGCACGTTGTCGTTAGGGGGGACGAGACGCTTCATAAAATATGCAAGAAGCCCGGGACGCAGCACCGGTGGATACAACGCGCTAACAACGCGTCATAAACAATACATGGCATCCCTTGACCTCTCCACACACGAGTTGGCTTGTGTTAGAGGAGGCGTAGCTTGTGCGGCTTTTACTGTTACCGTTCGTCGGTGTACACCGCAAATCGAATGCAAGCGCGCGAACCGCGGGACAAAGCTAATGCTTAACGTAGTTAACGGCTGACGTCGCTAAACTTTAATCCGGCAGAATAACATCGAGCCATTCGACGGTTTTGATTGTTAGCGCTCGACGGTGGCGGCCCGGGCGAAGGCTTAATTATTCGCGGAAACTCGGGGGAAATTAGGATAGACCGATACGCGCTCGCGCGCGCCCGTGCGAGTGACTCTGTCTGCAAGACAATGGCGTTTCTTTTCAAGATGATACGAGATCCGGCTCTTCGACGATCAACGAAGGCCGGGTTACATTTATCCCGGGATCAATAAGCTATTTTCAAGATGCGCGTATTGTATTCTTCGTGTACCACTGGAAAAGTTCACGTCTAAATTTCGGAGCGGAAAACGTCCAGCTATCGGCAGCCATCTGTATTCATAATCGTGAGTTATTATGCGTATGGATTACGATGCGACGAAAAATCATATTGAATTCCGAGAAGGTCGACGGTACTTTCTCGAAACTCACACTGACTTGTTGATACTCGACACAAGGTACGTCGGTTTGAGGCAAGGACCGTCGAGGCCAGCCACGATTTCCACGGTGCACTATGCCTGTGATCGAATATCGACGTTTCGATAGATCATCTTATGTTGGCTGCGGACGTGCGCTGAATATTTATGAATTCCGTTATTGATAGTGGGCCTACGCAAAGCAGACGGAAGTTACAGCGCTTCCTCGCGAATTCCCTGCGAGAAAATTGCCGTTGGATGAGAAAGTAGAACTCGGCCCGGGAAAATGTTAATCGATTTTCTATTCGGGCGACCATACGGGAACGGAACGATACGATGGAAAACGTGCTGGAGCAATCATTGTTATTATAGAGTCGCGTACGTCTCGAAATCGATGCATCCTGCCACGAATGCGGTGAATTCTGATGAAATGAAAATCATGTAAAATTCACTCGACATTCGAGGTACAAAAGTTACCATGGGATAATCAAGCGAGCGGAGAACCTTGGAGTATCGGACATCTGAAAATTGGATATCGAGTAGATATTGATTATCGCGCCATCTCCTTGTTTTGTGGAGCGAATTTGATTTCTTCATAAGTCCGAATGCGGTTTGGCGTGATGAGGAAACAAACGGAACACCGTGGTAGAAATGCTTTCCCAACGAAGGTAAAAGGTTCGATATTCCTCGAAAAAGCGACATCTTGTAAATATAAAACATAACTCGTGTTAGTCTGAAAGTCTTTCCAGAACAGGGACAACGATGTCCTGGAATACCACGAAGAGTCAATTTGAGAGGAAACAACGTCTAGTGCTTGGCACGAGTCTCCGTATCACGACGTCATTGGAGAGTCGCGTGCACTACTGTATTCCAACTTCAGCCTCGTTCGGTGGAATCAAAAATCTTTTATGGCACGCGATATTTTATCGGAGGTGTCACGTGTTCAATATCTCCACACACCCCGTCGTGAACTTTGCATTTACAAGCGGGTCACACGTGTGAGGCATATTCGCGGCTGCGCTCGACGTATTCTCTCATTTTGAATTCCGGTCTTGCTTGCGATTAGTGTCAGTTTTCATATGCCAAAAATTCAAGACGCTGTACTTATCCGTCAGCGTAACGATACCGGTCAATGCAGGTTCGTAGCACTATCTTTATTATCGCTACGAGGATACATTTTCATCTGACTTTTATTTTTTCAATTATGTCAATCACAAATATTAAGCTTACTAAACTAAACACACGTATGACACATTTAAATCGACCGAGGCAAAATATAAGGGAACATTTCAATTTGTTGACAGCATGGGGCCGCTCTGTCCCACTTCATTAATGTAAATTGAGCTTTGTTCTCTGAATATCACTCGAGCACGCTGAGGAGAAGCTTGTTGCATTTAGACATTGTACTTGATTACGTTCGTTAAGACTGAGCTTCCGCCAGGAACAAGAAAATTAAAGTATTCCGCGCGCCTTCTCGCCTAGCTGTGACTTAACAGCGCGATCTTCGGCGGATTAAACCGCGCCACAAGTGTCTTCGCTGCTACTAAACGCCGACCAGCCCATACGAATACGCGGGGATGGCGTTTGGCCCGCGGAGAGCATTTGGATACGAGCCATAATTCCAACGAGAACACGACGGTATGTGTGTTAGAAGCGAGCCAACGAGCGATACGTGAATTTCATTCGATGTCGCGGAGAAATACGCGTAAACCAAACAGGTAATCGCCTAAATTGAGAGGATTTAGACGATTGTCGCAAGCGATCAGCGATCCGGTATACGTGAATTCGAAATATCGTAAACAGCGATGAATTATTGTTATATAAGCGCATAAGACTCGTCACTTAAAGCGCGAGAGTTAATAAGCTGATTTGGTGCGATAATAAATTTAATGAATGAGCAAGAGGGATCTACAGGAGTAGGATGTACAAGAGAGGAACGTTTCGTGAACGTGTAAGTCGCGTTTGCTTTATTTCAGGACGTTTTATTCTACAAATTCAATATATCATTTATACGATAATGCATCAATCGATTGAACAACACTTTGATGCATATAATCGTTAAGTTTCCAATTTAATTATTAACAATTTATTATATAAAAAGTAAATAAGAGGTCATAATACTCACTTTTTCCTGTTTTATTATTCAGTATTCAAGTATAAAAATTTCAAGTAATTATGTAACCGAATTGCCTAATGTCAGAAAAGTATTTCATAGTGTTTTCTTTTTCTTTCGAAGTCCTCAAAAGTTTGCGAGGGAAATTGCGACAATTCGATACATTACGAACACTATTGCAAAGCATCCTAAAACGCGTATACAAGCGATAAAACTTCAGTGCAACCACGTAATATTTATTTAGTAATCGTTAAAGTAAATTCCTTGAGAAGTTTTAAGAGGAGGGAATGCAAATTGCTTTAATTTCTATGGCTAGTGGTGCGCGAATTCTCGTAGTAAGACTCGCGCGAGAATTGCAAGTTTGCTTTACTAAATATGGTAATTAGTTGCGAAAGGTATAACGATGGAACGTTCTATTTGAGATCTCTTGTTCAAGTTATTTACATTGTAACCCAAGAATACAGACACGACAAAACTGTCCCCTTCGATTGACTCGCTTTTGAATCGTCCCGCTTATTCTCTTGTATAGTCATTCTTAATTACTTACAAAATAATTCATCGTGTCTCTTTCTTTTCCGGCCACGTTATTTCTCTATCTATCTCTGTATTCATTGCGATCTTTTAATTTTCATTTAATCATCAATTGGCGAAATTTATCTTGATGTTTCCGTTTGAACGCAAACACGCGGGTCTTCAGGAAAAAACAAACTGTTCTCGCTATATCGTACTTTGACCTACATTCGATATCATATCACAAATCCTATAATGTTTTCGACTACTAGCGAGACGGTAGACAATCTTAAAAAGCTTCATAACGCATGAGTAGAGAAGAGAAGAGAAAGGAAGAGAGCATTGCGATGCTCTTCCTTATATGCAGGATGGTCTAGTTTGATTTTCCAAATACATAGTACACATACGTTCTGTATAACGGTATCGTGAACCATGGCCGGGTGTACCCCTATCGCCCAGCGTTTAGTCCCGGATGGTCGCCATAGCAACAGGCACCCCCGAAAATCCACTTTCTCTCTCTCCCTCTCTTGTCCTCTCTTCGCTCCCTCCTCCTCCATCTTTTACCTTCGCCCTTCCACAACTTCCCTGGCGAGTTCGTCGAAATCGGTTCGCGAGGGTGGAAGGGACACAAAGAGGAAGAGACAAAGTGTGATGAGTTAAGAGAAGGACCGAAGACCAGAGAAGAAAGAGATAGTTTGAGAGTAGGGAAAGAGGGTGAGAGGAACCGAGAGAAAAGGAGGGAGAACGGAGAATCGGACGGAATGAGAAACCTGCCACGCCAACATCCCTCTCGATCTCTCAACAACTGAGCCAGGGGTACTTTCACCCCGTTTCTTTCTCTCCCTACTCCAGCACTCTTCTCGCCCCGTCTCGCTCGTCCTATCGCTCGCCATTCTCTCTCTGTCATGCACACTCGGGCTCATTTAGCTACAATCTTGTTCGTTCGATCTTCTGCCCTCGGCCCGACCTCATCCAGTCCATCGAAGCACTAAGGAGAAGGACGCTTTAACGCTCCCGTTAGGATCGGGCGCGTCGATTTTACTCGACATCCCGACAGTTCCAGAGAATCGCGCGACTATCCTAAACGATGACCTAATCAGGGTCGAAAGCACAGAACGGGAATGTCGGACAGAATGCGCCCTGAAATAGGATCGTCGGTAGAAACGAGATAATAATTAACGTCGATCCAACATCGCGTTATTGTCGCTCTACTTTCACACGTGACTGAAAACGGATTTCGCGCTAATGACGATTAATGTCAACTTCTGTTTCGACGATTCTTCGTTCATTCTCTTCGTGTCGATATTAGAAAGAGACAGGTCGGTCGGTCGAGACGTAGCTCCAGCCGAATCGCCTCGGTAAAACGCGAGTATTATTTTAATCAAGAAATGCAGATGCTCTCGCCGGTGTTCAGATTTTTTGCCGCGCGAAAAGATAAAAAAAATCAAGTCACCTCGTTCTCTTATTCGATTACTTCCTCGTCGTTGCTCGCCGACATCGCCGCTAGTCTAGGTCTTGTTATCGATGGGAGAAACGCGCTCTCTCTCTCTCTCTCTTACTCTCTCGTCGGACGTATTTACCTAAGCGACGTTGCGAGATGAACAAGGCGTTCTACTTATTTCAGCGGAAAATATTCTCGAGTAGGCCGTTGAATACGACGGGGAGAAGAAAACCTTAGCCGTCTTCTTTCCCTTCGTCGTCATGGTAACAACGAGAGATACGACGCGTCTTTGAGGAAAGACGAAAATCGTGTCCGGCTCGTGCAGCTCCTCTCCTCGCGAGTGCATTTAGCGAAATTTCATCTCTCTCGGCTATTTGATTCCGAGCTTCACCGCCTTCCTCGACATGGGATCTAACGGTAACGAAGTTACCCCATATATTTTCCCCGAGGCACCCGGTAAGCGACGCAGAGATGATCGGACACTTCGGGAATTAGCGACGACATTAGTGTCACACGGTGATGTAGCTTCCGACGTGATCAGCAGCTCCGCGACGCGAGCAAACATGACTCATTTACCTAAATAAACTTCACGCGTTTCGTGTGCGAGCGGTGCGCGCGATCCATTAGTCGATTATTATTATCACGGGCATAACGCAAAGCGGAGGGAAAATGCACGCTTAGCGAGTCCCGTTGATCGTGAAATTAATTATCGCGCGTTTTAATTTACCCATTAGAAAAGATATCGCGCTGGATAATCGTCGGAAACGAATGGGGGCGATTAATGAACGAGCGAGCGAGCCGTTGTATCATTTTCAGCGCAGCGCGGCTTTATATCGTACGCGCGTGCGAGGTTTATATCGCAACACGATACTGCACGATAGCGTCGTTACCAGTTGAGAATGATATAGAACAGGTTCTCCCTCTCTCTCTTTCTTCCTCTCACACGCGGTGTAGTCCTCGTCGCGCAGCCGAGACTAATTCTCGTTTGATTGACAGAGCAATTATTTTGTCTCGTAAGTCGGGCGTATTCAGATAAAATTCGGATTGACGAAACCAACACGCGAACGGCACAGACAAAAGAGAAAAAAGACCGTCCGAGTGACACTTTAATCTCATAACCGCCTGAATCTGCTCAGAAAGCTCGTCATTCGAGCGGTTACGTCGATTGATCCACCTGCCGAACATCCGCGATGTTACCTGCCGAACCTATCACGGAGCAACGTACGAATTAAAAGGAGAAATCAGCCGCCGCCACTAGCGTGGCGTTTAATTACTTACGTGAACCCGATAACCGGCCAGTTCGGAGGGGAAATATTTACTTAGAGACGCCTTGTCAAGTGTTTCTCCGCCCGGCGTAAGAGCAAAGTTTCCACACGGTTTCCCCGCGTTAATAAGGCACGGACTTTAAAAGTCTACGTTTCACGTGGCGGTCGTGGCCCGCTAAATTACAAGGGCCGAACGAATGCTCGTAAAATATTACTACGATCGGTCTGCGAACTTTCCCGGCCGCGCGCTTTAATGCCTTTTGATGCACTGTTTTGGTGCACCGCTCTCGTTTCCGCATAATACATACTAACACTAATTAATACACCTTCCCTATCGACAACATTTCGTTATTTTAATACCCTACAGTTCTATAGATCTACTAAATAGTTGCGACGTCGTGGACGAAAGACGTAAACATTTCCATTCTCTTCTCGTTGGTTACTATGCCGCGTTATTGATATAATGATTTTATTTGTTCGGCGTCCATCGTGCGATATTTTTCAAAAACGACGGTTCTTCGAACGCCATTTCATGCACGTATCGAGTACGAAGCTCGTCACGTGTAACGTGGATGCGCGATATTGTTCGCCTCGTAGGATAGATAGGTTACGCCAGCGTGTATCCGATCCGGGCATATTTTCCCCGTAGTCTTACCACAAGGGGGCGTAAATGATCCGGAGAATCTTTTTCCGACCAACGCGAAACGTACTGTCTGATAGAGCATTCGTTCGTACCTCGAACGCGACTTCCCTCTCTGTCTCTCTCTCTCTCTTTCCCGTCTGTCTCTCGCCCTGTCGACATTTCGCGACTTTATAGTCTTCATCCACTCCCGCCGCATAGGCGTCGCGGCGCAAAGTTACTCGCATTCGTCAAGTACTAAAACTTCGTTCGCGTATATGCGCTACGGTTCGCTACAAAGTTATATTAACGATATTATTCACACGCGCCTGTCATAGAAACTTCATTGTTTCATAAGAAGAAATTAACTCGACGTGCAAAAAAGGTACCGTGCTCAATGTAACGCCGCTAATTCAAGTTTGCACAATTCGATACCAATCTCATCTAAATACAGAAAAATAAGAGTATTCGATTGGACTTTCGTGAAAATCAATCGAAAGGATTTTTTTTGTAGATATCCATGAAAAAAGGAAAAATTATTATGACAAAGAGCGGTGATTATTGTAAAATTTTCGGTTTAAATAATATTTAAAAGGAAATATGTAAAAGACCATTGCGCGATTGGATCGCAGAATATTTGAGCTGTCGACACCAATGGGACTACCCTCGGTGTTCTTCTCTGTCCCCGTCGAAGCCACTAGAATAAGTAGTCTATCAAGTACTTATCAGAAACTTAAGAAGAACCGTACGTCAAAATCCGGCCTGCAACTTTGAAGAAGTCGCGAATCTCTCAAAGAGAAAGCGAAAGCACTATTTCCGAATAACGTGATTCTTCGTGGAATTATATTATGGCGATTCCAGCCATCCTCATTCAATTAAGAACATTTTTAAACCATCTTTGAAATTATTGAGTACTATAAATTGCCAAATCTTTCTAATACCGTCGTTAATTACACGTGAAGTTAAACGTGACTAAATTTGGATATGATGACAAAAGTTCAAGTGTCTGGAAATTACAAATTGCAATAGTTAAACTACTTGTTCCAATAGCTAACGTTACATTGAATATTATTTATGCTTGCCTTTAATTAAACAAGGGGCCATTTTTTGGAAGGATGAAACTTGTAAGCGCCTTATGACGATTGCATTCGTTTCTATAAAACGTTTCCCTATATCCTGAGACATTTTATGTCGCGAGACCTGTACGCTTTAAAATATCGCTTCAGAAAATATTGAGCTTTGAAAGGGAGTCCTTCTGTCGCGTGAGATCCTTATGACTTATGGGAGAACCGTAATAAACTTTTCTCGTGGGCTGTACTCTCGGATGACACTCTCTCAATACAGATTCCTTTCGTAACGCCGTCGACCATTTTCCTCCCTGCCCAAGCCTTTTGCTAACCGAGAAAGAGAAAGAGAAGGGGAGAGAGAGAGAGAGAGAGAGAGAGAGAGAGAGAGAGAGAGAGGG